>NW_027103012.1:257500-350961 GCF_036373705.1 Amia ocellicauda
AGAATGAGTCAGTGATTAGTGGCTAGAGAAAAAACAAGAGGCAGACAGGGAATGGGAAGCTGAAAGCAAGGAAGGTTTCTATTCTCTCAACAGTCATTACCTTTCTCAGGTCCAAGACGTCCTGCAGCATAAAGCGGATTCGAGAGGAGGTCTTCCTCTCTTTGACGATCTGCTCCATCTGGTTGAAGTACTGGTCCATGGGGGGCTTGTAAAAAGATAAGACAGAATGATTAGAAAACAGTCCAGACAGCATGGCAGAGCAGTAACTTCATACTACTGAGTGAAGCAGCGTTCCTTCTGGAAAGCTCTTGCAGATGCACAGAAGCAGTTATTCAGACCACTGTCTAGAGGCCCAGTGACTCTAGAAAGCTGATGGCAGAAGAAAGGCTAGTTTGCTAATTTTAAAACAACGCAGGAGTGTCAGTGAGACGGAATTTACTCTTCTGGCAAACTTGCCACTCCAGTATTGGCTCATTATGTCTAGAGAAGAATATGAGGACCAGTATGCAGTCTGACGTTCCTGGATGTTTAGCCAGGGCACGGTCTGACATAGCGGCATTACCTTTGCCTTCTCCGAGTCCAGGTCCTTGCCAATAGTGGAGAGGAGTCGGCACAGGCACTCCAGGGACTCCTCGTCCTGCTTTCTCAGCAGCTTGACGATGATGCAGTTGTGCATGGTGTTCTCATTGAGCATCTTCACCTTGAGGAGCTGCCCGATGAACTGGATGTTGCCCAGTGCCCGGCGGCGACGCTTGCCCTTGGCCTCCTCGCCCTGCACACACAGACAGCACTTAATGACAGTCCACATTGGCATTCACAGAGAGGGGCCCTGCACATTGTGGAAAGGAGGGGTGCCGGGTAGGGAATCCAATACCGGGCACTTTAATCAATCCCGGGATTTCGGGATTGTTGTTTATAAAACAACAATTAAAAAGAGCTTCCCACCTAACACATGTATTATTAAGTTGCTGCAACGCTGCGTATTAGCGGGGTCATTTTCAAATGCAGTAATAATTAAACTGGTTAAATCTGTAGTTAGAATGACAACAGTCGTGGACATGGTGGAAAACCTTTACTAGGAAGCTTGACTTGTTCGATTTGGACTTGTCATCTGGAAGGCTACTGCACTTCAGCACACTGAAGAAACGACAGGCAGAGGGACCAGGCTGCAGTATTGTCACAGAGGTGATGAAAGATTTTATCAAGCAGCTGAGGGACAACTTCTACAACAGATTTGAAGACTACAGCATGCCCAAGGACATCATTGCGTTTGTACGTGATCCTTTCACAGTCCGTCCAGGTGGAGAATTCTCCTCCCTTGATAAGACAACGATACCCTCGCTGGATAAGGCACCCCTATGAGCTGACTGAATTCCAGACGTCGAGCCAAATCAGGGATGCACATAGGAGTGCCGAGTCCTTGTGTGCGTTTTGGGTGGCATGCTCAGAGGAATACAGCATAATAAAGAAACTTGCGTTTTATGTGCTAACAATTTTTGGACCAACGTACACCTGTGAGTCCTCATTTTCCTCTCTGAATGCAATGAAGACTCACGACAGGAACTGGCTTTCACACGAGTCAATCGAGGACTGCCTGCGCATCAGAATCACATCCCTCTCACCTGACATCCAAAAGATCGTGTCTGAGGGGAAATGCAACTTTTCCCATTAAGTAAGTAACTTAGTATTTAATAAATAGTCATATAGGCTCCTAACATTATTGTGATTATTATTATCATTATTATTATTATTATTATTATTATTATTATTATTATTATTATTATTATTATAATTGGTGCTTATCCAGGGCTATTTTAGGTCTCATGCTGACAGTATTTTCTGTTTGTTTTGTCATTACAGGAGCAGGTTATCCAGACTCCCGATACAGACATTAAGACACAGACATTGCCTCTTTTTCTTTTAATTATTGTTTTATGTAGGATGCTACCTATCTGGCCAGTTGCAATTGTAACTAGTCCTAATAAAAAATAAAATCAGACGCTGTTAAGCCACATATTCTACCTCAGCCAGTGAAGTTATGTTATATGGGCCTTGTCTCAGAAGAAACAGACTCCAATTAATCCCTCCTGTTGTTTGTAAAGTCAATGAAGTCAAAATTATTACTGTTGAAATGAATTACTTGACTGGTGTCGTTTTTCTCCATCTGCTGCTGGGCGCCACTTGCATAACAAGTTAAGTTGATTAAGTTAAAATGTAACTTTTGCATTATTTAGGTTGGGTCACTTCCTTCTTGGAAAATTGCATTTGGGACTTTTAGCATTTTTTAAAAATATATATTTATAATTAATTTGGGGGGCTTTGGGGGCCAAATAATATTGCTGGCGGCTAAAATGTGTTTTTGGACTCCACACTGGTTTGGTAGAGTTGACATCAGAAACTTAATGTTAATTGCAGGTACAGCCCCCGTCCCCCTGCGTTTTCTAAGAGGAACAATTCTGTGTTGATGCAGTTAATCACACGATGGTGTTGCTGCTGTGTCACTCACACAGCTCATGAACTGTAGCTGCCCCTTTAAAGTTGGAGTCCGCGAGACCTCAGCAGTGCCTTCTTCTGCTGATTGGCTGAACTCGGGCTGAATCTGCAGGTGGCTGTACTTCAGATTCACATTTTGAACAGATCATGAGCCTCTGTATTAATTATTGCACATTTTCTTTGATAAATAGCTTACAGCATGGAGTTCAAGAATTACTGTGCCGTCACATTTTTCATTAGCCACAATCGCCTGATCCCGTGTATTTCACGTTTTCAATACTGGTATTTTGGGACTAGAAAACTGTCCGAGATCCCGGGATTGGATTCCCTAGTGCCAGGAGATCGCTGAAGTTTGGATCAGACCCAGAGCTACATACACAGTAAATCATGTGACTGCAATTACTGGATCACATAAAACTTTCTCGTGCCTGATCTCGATCTCTCACTGGTACTAACACAGGTGTAAAGGTTGACTATCTACTGTCCACATAGTGACTAATTCACTAGTGTTATTTTTATATTAACTAAATCCAGCCTTGCTATCTACTCCAGATCACAACAATCTGCTCTGCTGCACCGAGCTGCAGAGGTCCGCCCCCTCACCCAGCCAACACTGACAGTCAGAGCACCACAGGCAGGCGCCCTCGCACCACAATGGTCAATTAGGCACAATGCTAATTGTTTTGGGAAGTCTCAAATTGCATTTCTGAGCCCGTTGTGCCACGTGCCCGTTGTACAGGTATGTGTTACATGAGGTTGTCAAGAACCAAAATGGCCAAGCACTAAATGAAAGTCCTTAAAATAAACGTACACACCACTTACATTCATGCTTGCACGATGCTTCAAATGTTTGCTTAATGATTGGCCCATTGATACTGAGATTGCACAACCAACCTGTGCCTTATTTACAATAAAGGACTATCAAATTTCAGTCCTTTACATTAAAAAAATTATTAATTTAGTTTTTATTACCAAGCATGCATCCAGCTCTTTCTGCTTCTTCTCCAGGACCTTGTCTCCACCCTGATCCTTCTCAAACTCCGTCTTGCAGTTTCTCAACAGCAGCTGGCGGAAAGTCACAGTCATGCCCGGCTTGCCAGTGGTAGGGACGCTGAGCTACAGAACGGGGAGGAGGGAGAACATAAACCCTAAGAAAGATGGAAACTTTAACTAGCTAAGCATAGTCTGTGTGGTAGGCTGGCTTCTAGCTTTAACAGGTATCAGGGTGAAAACCCACAGATGAACAGGGGTCCAGGATTCATGCAGCTCATCTCATTGAATGGTTTGGAATTGAATGCAAAACAAATTCCAGATAACTCTGGAGTGGGACGAAACTGAAAGTGTTCAATGAGGCTCCTCAGATCCTCTCCTCCATCACTAGATGCCAGAGGCCCAGACACCATGGCACTAATAAGAGATCATCACTGGAGCTCTACACTAAGACGGACTGGGACAAACCGACACCTTGGCTTACACAGAGTGTGGGTGAGTGATGGCAAGAGCACTAGTGCCATCTCAGCAATACTTCTTGATATGCTCTTCACAAGACCGGTATCTGCTGGTCCATTCAAAACTGAGCTCCCACAAATTACAATTCCATAACAAAGCGAATCTGATCCATGTAGCATCTTCACAACCCTCTACCATGCCCTTCCTCCCTCTTTTACCTCACTCACCCCTGCCACACTCCTTCTCTCACCTCCATAAGGCAGCGGCACATATTGGCGTATGTGATGGAGAAGTTGGGTTCAGAGATGGCCTTCTCGAAGATAAGGTCAACGACACCCTTGAGCCGCTCCTCTGTGTCGATGGTCAGCTCGGTCACTTGACGCATCAGCTGATGGAACATCTGTGGGGTCAGCTTGTTCAGCATACTGCGCATCCTGCGGAATAGCTCCTGGTGAAGGGGAAAGGAGGCAGGAGGGAAGGAAGGAAAAAGGGTTAGTTCTGTAAACCTTGGCCAATGGTTTTATTTGTACTGGAGCAGTGAATGCTTGTGAGCATATGTAGCCCCTCAGTTCCGCTTTTCCATCATTAGCGGTCCAGACATGATGGCACTAAAAGGAGATCAACACAGGGGCACCAAGTTTACCCACAATCCCCTTTAAGACTAGCAAGTTATTTTTCCCACCCCACAAACAAGAACCGTGTCCACTGCTCCTACATACAGGGTTCCCACGCAATTCAGATATTTTTTTCCCATGACTTTTCCATGATTTTTCCATGGTTATTTTCTGATTTTCCATAACTAAATTATTATTACAATAAAATGCGGGAAAGTTGAAAATGCACACAGAAAATAATAAAGATATTGATAAACACAATAGGAAAGAACCACATAATCAGCTTTTGTCATGACAGCCTCCTCCTCCCCTTACAGCCATCCAATCCATCCACTTTTATAAAACATGCTACCCTCAACTAATAAAGAGCACACAAAGATGTAAATGCAAAAGTAAACCTAGTACTATCTGATCAATGTATATGTAGTATAAATGTTGATTACAGTAGAAACTATACAAAACAACATTAACAGTCTGTATTTTTATTATTTCTGAATTGCCTTGAATATAAACTTCTATAAATCAGCTCAATTAATTAATAAAAACATACCTTCAAACATTGTTATATACAAATGGCCAGGGCCTACAGTAATCCATTCCTGTACGCTGCTAAAGAAGTATTTTAGATGACTGATTTGTTTAAACCTAAAAGCTTTTATTATTATTTTTCTCTTTCTTTAAAACAATATATATAAATAATGATTTTTACCAATAAATTACCTGATTTTTGTATTTGAGGAGTTTGGATTTTACTGATTTATACCCATTTTAAACACTCAATATTATTTTCAGTTTCAGAAATTATTTGTTATGAAACACTATTTCACAAGCTTGTTTGATATTATGACATTATCTTGTCAGCACTCACATCGAAGCTGTTTTACAGTGTACAGCACAAACAGACGCTTGCTGGAGGTCATGTGATTAATATCGCGCTATATGATTGGCACACATATGAAGGTTGGTCAGCATTGTGGCATTGAGGACAGTGCAAACAGTACAAGAAACTCTTTGCTTTGGGATAAACAGTGTATATTGGTAACTTTTGTAGAACTTGTTTGTGGTTTGAAATTCTTTTTTATCTGTTGAATAGAACAATATGTATTATTATTTACTTGATTTTAAATAAATATGCATATCATATATTTGGCTACATAATTTAAATGCAACGGACACATAAAGTTTGAGCATTTAATGTAGGCAGGGGTTCTCAACACTGGTCCTGGTGAACCCCTGTGTCTGCTGGTTTTTGTTCTAACAGAGCGCTCACTTGTTGGCCTCGGGGTCTCTGCCCACTGGGGAGTGCCCAGTAGAGCTGCACAGGCAGCCTCCCTGGGGGCATCCTTACCAGATGCCCAAATCACCTCAACTGGTTCTTCTCGATCTGGAGAAGTAGCGACTCTACTCCGAGGCTCTCCTGGATTACTGAGCTCCTCACCCTATCCCAAAGGGTGAGTCCAGCAACCCTGCGGAGAAACCTCATTTTCACCGCTTGCACCCGCGATCTCGTCCTTTCGGTCATTACCCAACGTTCATGACCACAGGTGAGGATGGGGAGGTAGATTGACGTGTAAACCGCGAGCCTTGTCTGAGGTCTCAGCTCCCACTTCACCACCACGGACAGATAGAGCGCCCGCAATACTGCAGACGCTGCAGCGATCCGCCTGTCTATCTCACGCTCCCCCTTTCCATCACTCGTGAGCAAAACCCTGAGGTACTTAAACTCCTCCACTAAGAGCAGCTGCTCCCCCCTAACCTGAAGCGGGCAATCCACTCTTTTCCGAGAGAGATCCATAGCCACAGACTTAGAAGTGCTGATTCTCATCCCAACCGCTTCACACTCGGCAGCGAAACGCTCGAGTGCGTGTCTGAGATCACAGTCGGATGGGGCAAGAAGCACAACATCATCTGCAAACAGCAGAGATGCCACCTCCAAGCCCTCAAACTGGATACTCTCTCTACCTCGGCTGTGCCTTGATATCCTGTCCATGAAAATCACAAACAGGAGTGGAGACAAGACGCACCCTTGGCGGAGTCCAACACCCACCACGTTTTCGACCTAACACCGAGAATACGGACACAGCTCTTGCTTTGGGAATAAAAGGACCGGATGGCACGCATAAGCGGCCCCGGCACCCCATACTCCCTCAACACCTCCCACAAGAAATCCCGGGGAACACGGTCGTATGCCTTCTCCAAGTCCACAAAACACATGTAGACTGGATTAGCATACTCCCATGCCCCCTCAAATATCTGTGAAAGGACAAAGAGCAGGTCCATTGCTCCGCGTCCCGGACGGAATCCACATTGTTCCTCCTGAATCCGAGGTTCAACTATATTTCACAAAAACATTTCAATCTACAAGAGATCTTCATCAGGATCCATATCCTGGTCTATATATCCATATCCTGAAGATCTTGTGTAGATCGAAAAGTTTTTGCTAAAAACCAGTGAAGCATGGGTTACATAAATACTTTTTATTTGTGCATTGGAGCTGTGGTAAGTGTGCAGGTATTTCTTTCTTTTTACTTTATATGGATTTTTATCTACCCTGCACCTACTAATTAAGTTGGATGTGCGTGTGATTAACTTTTACTATTAACTTTATTTCACATAAAAGGGAGATCCTCATTCTGGCAGATCCTGACCAATTTAGTCACGATCATGTACACAGATTTACGTCATTCTGCTCAGAATCTACACAAACACTGTGGGTTTACTGGCTGAATGGTCAGACTCTGTTCAGAATTATGTAAATTTGGAGTACAAGATTGCAACCAATGATCTTGAGAATCTGTGCAGAATGCCAGAAGTCTGCGTGTTGTGAACGCACCGAGCTTCTTTGTGTTGCTATATGGTTATAGGAGTTGTGCTTAGCGTATATGCACTTCACACAGACTCTCCCAAGTCTTGAAAATCCCTGTATACATAATATCTGGCACATTCATCTGGGACGTTCATAATAACCAATGTGTATTACAGAATACGTACTAAAAGGTAAGTTTAAACAGGATTTAATACAATTTTATTCTGCACCATGAAACTGTTTCTTTTTGTCAGAGTGTACATTATATCCCATGTATGTTGTAAATGGGTTATATGTGTAGCTATTTCCCATGACTGAAAATTGTTTGGTCATTTTCCATGACTTTTCCAGGATTTTCCATGACTGGAACCCTGTACATACCTCTGTCTTGATGGTCTCGGTGTCCTCTGTGGTAGCCTTCCTTATGTTTGGCTTCCATGCCTTCTCTGCCTTGTTGAGCGTCACTTCAGCTGTGAATGACACTCCAGTAATGATCTTACGTGGCTGCTTTCTCTGGCCCTGCTGGGAGCCCCAGTGGCCTATTCCTGAGGGCTGGGGGGACAAAGAGTCAGTCAGCTGGGCAGGGCAGGGCAGCACATCAATCTAAATAGATTCTCATTGCACACAATCTCTGAATTGCCTACTTGAGCTGTATTAAGTATACATTCTATTGGAGTTACATTCATGACTTGATCCTATTGCAGGCAGATTCATTGAACTTTCCTCAGCTATGATGCTGTATATTTTTGATGGAGGTGTTCAGCAGAAGCACGATCCACAGAACAAATATGCCAACGTTAAAGCATGTAAACAAGTACACAGCCTGCCAAACCACTCAAGTGCTGCCAACAAAACAGGGATCAGAAACTGGGGTTTTGCTGAAGGTCATTGTAAAAGTCAATTTGGTATCACTATACTTAGGGTTATGCAGACAGTGGAAAAGATGAGTGTAAAATCTCCAAAAGTGGATGGGTGTAGTGGGTGGCAGCATGTGTGTGTCTCTCAGTTACCTTTGAGATCTTGCTGAGGCTGCTGGTGTCGATGGGCCTGTTCTTGGAGACAGGGACACTATTCCTGTCCCCACGTCGGTTGTCCTGCTTGTTCATGAGCTGCTGTTGCACCTTGATCTGCTCACGGTGCTCATCCAACTGGGCTTCCTTGTGGATCTGGTCAATTGTCTTAGGGCCCTGGTCACCCCTCCTGGACACCCAGTTATCCTGAGGAACGGGAGAATGAGTCAGTGATTAGTGGAGAGAGAGAAAACAAGAGCCAGGCAGGGAATGGGGGGGGTGGGAAGCTAAAAGCAAGGAAGGTTTCTATTCTTTCAACAGTCATTACCTTTCTCAGGTCCAAGACGTCCTGCAGCATGAAGTGGATTCGAGAGGAGGTCTTCCTCTCTTTGACGATCTGCTCCATCTGGTTGAAGTACTGGTCCATGGGGGGCTTGTAAAACGATCAGACAGAACGATTAGAAAACAGTCCAGACAGCGTGGCAGAGCAGTAACTTCATACTACTGAGTGAAGCAGCGTTCCTTCTGGAAAGCTCTTGCAGATGCACAGAAGCAGTTATTCAGACCACTGTCTAGAGGCCCAGTGACTCTAGAAGGCTGATGGCAGAAGAAAGGCTAGTTTGCTAATTTTAAAACAACGCAGGAGTGTCAGTGAGATGGAATTTACTCTTCTGGCAAACTTGCCACTCCAGTATTGGCTCATTATGTCTAGAGAAGAATATGAGGACCAGTATGCAGTCTGACGTTCCTGGATGTTTAGCCAGGGCACGGTCTGGCATAGCGGCATTACCTTTGCCTTCTCCGAGTCCAGGTCCTTGCCAATAGTGGAGAGGAGTCGGCACAGGCACTCCAGGGACTCCTCGTCCTGCTTTCTCAGCAGCTTGACGATGATGCAGTTGTGCATGGTGTTCATTGAGCATCTTCACCTTGAGGAGCTGCCCGATGAACTGGATGTTGCCCAGTGCCCGGCGGCGACGCTTGCCCTTGGCCTCCTCGCCCTGCACACACAGACAGCACTTAATGACAGTCCACATTGGCATTCACAGAGAGGGGCCCTGCACATTGTGGAAAGGAGGGGTGCCGGGTAGGGAATCCAATACCGGGCACTTTAATCAATCCCGGGATTTCGGGATTGTTGTTTATAAAACAACAATTAAAAAGAGCTTCCCACCTAACACATGTATTATTAAGTTGCTGCAACTCTGCGTATTAGCGGGGTCATTTTCAAATGCAGTAATAATTAAAATGCAACCAACAGAATCAATGAAAACAACAAGACTAATAGCCTATTGCTTTCTTAAATACGTTAATGTTTTTATTTATGTATCACTACATCAAGCACCCAACACCACAAGCTTGTGACAGAATCAGAGGAGGCCACCCACAATGATTAGTGTGCTGGCTGAGTAAAGGAAAAGCTCTAGAACGATTCTGTGAGCTGCATGACCAGGTTGTGGATTTTCTCAGAAAAAGCAAAATGAGGACTGCAGCTGACCACCTTCATATTTTGGAAATTGTGGAATTCCTCTCTAATGATGCTTTCTTGGCTGACATATTCTGTCACTTAAACTGGTTAAATCTGTAGTTAGAATGACAACAGTCGTGGACATGGTGGAAAACCTTTACTAGGAAGCTTGACTTGTTCGATTTGGACTTGTCATCTGGAAGGCTACTGCACTTCAGCACACTGAAGAAACGACAGGCAGAGGGACCAGGCTGCAGTATTGTCACAGAGGTGATGAAAGATTTTATCAAGCAGCTGAGGGACAACTTCTACACCAGATTTGAAGACTACAGCATGCCCAAGGACATCATTGCGTTTGTACGTGATCCTTTCACAGTCCGTCCAGGTGGAGAATTCTCCTCCCTTGATAAGACAACGATACCCTCGCTGGATAAGGCACCCCTATGAGCTGACTGAATTCCAGACGTCGAGCCAAATCAGGGATGCACATAGGAGTGCCGAGTCCTTGTGTGCGTTTTGGGTGGCATGCTCAGAGGAATACAGCATAATAAAGAAACTTGCGTTTTATGTGCTAACAATTTTTGGACCAACGTACACCTGTGACTCCTCATTTTCCTCTCTGAATGCAATGAAGACTCACGACAGGAACCGGCTTTCACACGAGTCAATCGAGGACTGCCTGCGCATCAGAATCACATCCCTCTCACCTGACATCCAAAAGATCGTGTCTGAGGGGAAATGCAACTTTTCCCATTAAGTAAGTAACTTAGTATTTAATAAATAGTCATATAGGCTCCTAACATTATTGTGATTATTATTATTATTATTATTATTATTATTATTATTATTATTATAATTGGTGCTTATCCAGGGCTATTTTAGGTCTCAAGCTGACAGTATTTTCTGTTTGTTTTGTCATTACAGGAGCAGGTTATCCAGACTCCCGATACAGACATTAAGACACAGACATTGCCTCTTTTTCTTTTAATTATTCTTTTATGTAGGATGCTACCTTTCTGGCCAGTTGCAATTGTAACTAGGCCTAATAAAAAATAAAATCAGACGCTGTTAAGCCACATATCCTACCTCAACCAGTGAAGTTATGTTATATGGGCCTTGTCTCAGAAGAAACAGACTCCAATTAATCCCTCCTGTTGTTTGTAAAGTCAATGAAGTCAAAATTATTACTGTTGAAATGAATTACTTGACTGGTGTCGTTTTTCTCCATCTGCTGCTGGGCGCCACTTGCATAACAAGTTAAGTTGATTAAGTTAAAATGTAACTTTTGCATTATTTAGGTTGGGTCACTTCCTTCTTGGAAAATTGCATTTGGGACTTTTAGCATTTTTTAAAAATATATATTTATAATTAATTTGGGGGGCTTTGGGGGCCAAATAATATTGCTGGCGGCTAAAATGTGTTTTTGGACTCCACACTGGTTTGGTAGAGTTGACATCAGAAACTTAATGTTAATTGCAGGTACAGCCCCCGTCCCCCTGCGTTTTCTAAGAGGAACAATTCTGAGTTGATGCAGTTAATCACACGATGGTGTTGCTGCTGTGTCACTCACACAGCTCATGAACTGTAGCTGCCCCTTTAAAGTTGGAGTCCGCGAGACCTCAGCAGTGCCTTCTTCTGCTGATTGGCTGAACTCGGGCTGAATCTGCAGGTGGCTGTACTTCAGATTCACATTTTGAACAGATCATGAGCCTCTGTATTAATTATTGCACATTTTCTTTGATAAATAGCTTACAGCATGGAGTTCAAGAATTACTGTGCCGTCACATTTTTCATTAGCCACAATCGCCTGATCCCGTGTATGTCACGTTTTCAATACTGGTATTTTGGGACTAGAAAACTGTCCGAGATCCCGGGATTGGATTCCATAGTTCCAGGAGATCGCTGCAGTTTGGATCAGACCCAGAGCTACATACACAGTAAATCATGTGACTGCAATTACTGGATCACATAAAACTTTCTCGTGCCTGATCTCGATCTCTCACTGGGACTAACATATGTGTATGTTATTCATACTGAGATTGCACAACCAACCTGTGCCTTATTTACAATAAAGGACTATCAAATTTCAGTACTTTACATTTAAAAAATATTAATTTAGTTTTTATTACCAAGCATGCATCCAGCTCCTTCTGCTTCTTCTCAACGACCTCGGCGCCACCCTGATCCTTCTCAAACTCTGTCTTACATTTTCTCAACAGCAGCTGGCGGAAAGTCACAGTCACGCCCAGCTTGCCAGTGGTAGGGACGTGGAGCTACAGAAAGAGGAGGAGGGAGAACATAAACCATAAGCAAGATGGAAACTTGAATTAGCTAAGCATGGTCTGTGTGGTAGGCTGGCTTCTTGCTTTAACAGGTACAGAGAGAAAACCCACAGATGAACAGGGGTCCAGGATTCATGCAACTCCATAGCAAAACGAATCTGATCCATGTAGCATCTTTGCAACCTTCTATCATTCCCTGCCTCCCTCTTTTACCTCACTCTCACCCCTGCCACACTCCTTCTCTCACCTCCATAAGGCAGCGGCACATATGGGCGTATGTGACAGAGAAGTTGGGTTCGGAGATGGCCTTCTCAAAGATTAGGTCAACGACACCCTTGAGCCGCTCCTCTGTGTCGATGGTCAGCTCGGTCACTTGACGCATCAGCTGATGGAACATCTGTGGGGTCAGCTTGTTCAGGATACTGCGCATCCTGCGGAATAGCTCCTGGTGAAGGGGAAAGGAGGGAGGAAAAAGGGTTAGTTCTGTAAACCTTGGCCAAGTCCATGGTTTTATTTGTACTGGAGAGGTGGGTGCTTGTGAGCATATGTAGTCTCTCAGTTCCGCTTCTCCATCATTAGAGGTCCAGACAAGATCATTACAGGGGCACCAAGTTTACCCACAATCCCCTTTAAGACTAGCTAGTTATTTATCCCACCCCACAAACAAGAACCGTGTCCACTGCTCCTACATACATCTGTCTTGATGGTCTCAGTGTCCTCTGTGGTAGCCTTCCTTATGTTTGTCTTCCAGGCCTTCTCTGTCTTGTGGAGCTTCACCTCAGCTGTGAATGATACTCCAGTAATGATCTTACGTGGCTGCTTCCTCTGGTCCTGCTGGGAGCCCCAGGTGCCCCTTCTTGAGGGCTGGGGGGACAAAGAGTCAGTTGGCTGGTCAGGGCAGGGTAGCACATTAATCTAAATAGATTCTCATTGCACACAATCTCTGAATTGCTTACTTGAGCTATACTAAATTGGACACTTTACATTAGCTGTTGGATATTCAAAGGGAAACTTTTACAGGAAGAGTCACACCTACAATTCATTTAGACAGATGAATGTGTTTACATGCACACTGGCCTACAGCCATATGGGTTACCAATATACTCAGCTAAGAATTACAGGAATGCAAATAATGTTAAACTGACTTCATCATGCAAGGACAGTTTCAAATCCTGAAGGGTTCCTCACCTTATCCATCATGGACTCCAGGTGCAGCAGTTCTCTCTGTGCCCTGTGGAAATACCAGGAAAAAATGAAGAACAAAAAAAGACAAAAACAATAAAACAAATAAAAATATCCAGGTAAGAAAATAATTTGGCTGATTTTACAGAAATGAAAACCAAAAGCCTCTCTCTGTAATTCTGAAGGCTCACAGTTCCACTTCTTGGAATTAAGTTGCACTTCAAGAAGAAACTGCCATTTGCAACCTATGCTACAGCTGTAAAAAAAATGTCTAACTCTGGATAAAGTTGCAAAGCACACACTGAATACTGGAAGTTTTTTTTTTTTTTTTTTTGCTATTAATTGTAACTGTGTTCTCATTCTCTTAAACCCTTTCTAGAATTTTATAATACAGCCCTGGAGTTCGTGACTAGTCTATAGGTTCAATCTAATCTAGGAAACAAAGAAAAAAAACGACACAAATATCTATAAAACAGACTGCAGTTAATTCTGTATTCTGTAAACCTTTTTTAAGCAGTAATCAGCAAGGTTTCCTTAGAATTAATGTTTATTTAAAGAAAAAAATGGTACATCATCCTGCAACAAAAAGCCCTTTTATAGAATATAAGCACTTAGCCCTTTTATGCACCCATGGCACCAAATAACATTTATAAACATTTAGAGAACAGACAAATGATAGCTAAGAATTGAATGACATACATGCTTTAAAACTTTGAATTGAAGATCATGTATAGACTTCACATACTGTAACTGCACGGGCATATATAGCCAGCCAAAGGTAAATGAACAGAAACTGTACAGTGGCATATACATACATCCAGCGTAGAGCTTTGTTTGAAATTTTACACCATGGTACCATGTGTATACCATATTTCAGTTTCACTATGAATCTATCAAAGACAGTGAATTAATTATCACATGGAAAAAGATTCAATAAAATAGCTGGCGGAAAAACATATACATTATTAGTCACATTTTGTGCGCACATTGTACACTTTACTTTCATTATTACACACAAAATGTAGGCTTAGCATACCCTGTTGCAATAAGAGAAACCCCATTGACTAATGAAACGACCTACCTGAGTCTGGGATTGTCTATCAGACGAAAGTCCACAATCCCTTTCATTATTTTATCCTGATAATACTCGAAAATTATATTGCTACTCAGAATGAGTTTCTCACTGTAAAACTACGACCACTCGCTAATTCTCCATACACCAACAGAGCTATCAGAGCTCCAAAGCAAAACTCATCGAATCATGGCAACTGTGATGTCATAAGCGAACAGATATCGTAAGATCATACATTTACAAACCACAGCAGATCGACCCATCGTGCTCGTTTGATGTCCATTAATAACTAAGTGATCCAAGGATGCTTTCCAGTCTCTTGTTGAATGTCCCAAGTTTGCAGCTTCAACCACAGCGCTGGGAAGTTTGTCCCAGATTGTAAAAACTCTCTGTGTGAATACGTGTCTACTGTTTTCTGTCCTGAATGCCTTAAAGACCAATTTCCATTTCTGTCCAAACAAACTGAATTGAGTCACGCCAACGGTTAGCATCCACAAGCGAACAGCAGCCTTTAGCCCGGCTCTCACTGCACGACTTTTACACCGTGATCCGATTTTTATTTCCGGGCATGCGCAGCTCGCTCTTCACGGCCGGTTTTCGCTGAATTGCTGTGTTTCGCGGGTGAAGGAGTCGCGCTACACGATCATTGAAAAACACGGGGTCGCACACTGAACACTGGTCTGAATCCTTTGTCGTTTTCAGTACTGTTCAGCTGTGCACAGGCCTGCCAATTCGTCTGAAGACATGGAGAAGTTCAGACATCACACGCTTCCACATCTTCTTCAGCGCTTCATCTTCATACATTAAGACGATGGCTGGGGGGTTGAACCGAATTCCACTCTGTTTACCCAGGAAGGACATTATTTTTCTTTTATTTATTTCTGTCTATTTGATCTGGAAGAAACATAAATAGCACATCCAAAAATGTTAACGAAGTAACATTACATTCTGTAACTGGGCAGCACTACATCAAGGCTACAGGTAACACATACACTTCAGTGGGCATGGACAGGCCGCTCCTCACTGTACATGCTGCAGTGCCCAGTAGCATTAAGACATGTACTAAAAGAAGTATAAAGAGAAATGCAACAACAACAACAACAACAACAACAACAATAATAATAATAATAATAATAATAATAATAATAATAATAAAATCACGAGAGGCTCCAAATGGCTCCAAAATTATGTTAGGTCCAATTTATAGTATTAAGGGTCCCCTTTAAACCTACAGTAGTGTTACGCTGGGGCAGTGTTTGTGGAACTGGGAATAAACACCCAAACTAGTGTCCCACAGGAAGAAAAAAAAAACTTAAGCAAAACAACAAAAATAAAAATGGCGATTTACTTGTTTTATTTGTGCTACAGTCAGTTATAACTGTTTTCCCACTCTGGAAATACCACACTAGTCACGGACACAAATTATCTTACTTCTTTGTAATTTCTTATTTTTTGTATAATGGCAAACACAAATGTTTAAAAATGCCAAAGCTCATTTTCAACCGCTGTCCATTGTCAGGCTTTAGCTAAAGGCCTCAGACTTACCCTTAACCTCTACAGTTCTATAATACTACTTTTCTGATTTTACAGCTACATTTAACTTTGCCCAATATTATAATGAACATTAAAACTGGCTTTAGAAAACACACAGAAATAAAAACATGAAATACCAAACAACTGAACTAAGAATTTGAATAAAATACACTATAAAATAATAACCGACACCAACTTATCACAACCAACACATTTTCTATCTCCTGAAAAGTGTCAGCTATGAAATCAATTGCAAGGTGTCGGCTGTGAGAAATTCCACTTTCTTGTCCATTTTAACACATGTGGCAACCATTTTATTTCTTGATCAAAACTAAATTAGCATTTAGAAAGAGTCCGTTTTTGGTCAAATACGTTCATTCTCCTTTAATATTTCAGTTTCATTTTTTTCCTTGGGTGTTGGTTATGTGCTACAGCAATGTGCTAACAGGTACTTCTAAGTTAAATTAATATTTTTAAGAAAATATGAATCAGTCCTTACCTGGGTCTGTGGTGTTCACTGACACAAGGCCTTGATCTTTCACCTCATTCAGAAAACTTTATTGAAATGCTGTTTTCATACACAAATCCCTTAGGATGTCGGTTATGAGATTTGATGTGGAAAATGGGGGGACACACATGAAGGGTTTAATACAAATAATAACCATGTTTTATTTTAACAAGCTTTCAAATCTAAATTCTAATTTGGGGACAGGGGCCAGTTATGAGAATTTTGGTACAAGACTTAAGAAGGTACAATATTAATGAATATATGATAAATGTTTAACTGTGCACAATAGCGAAAAATAACAAATGTTTAAACAAATGTGTATGTCGCAAAGGGTGCCCAGTGTTTTGTATATCTCTTTAATTCACTTATGCACTTATGTATTCTTTATTATTCTTTTTTATTTTCTTATTAATTCACTAATTGGTTTATTATCACTTTTTATCACTAATTGAATATTAATTGTATGATTGTTTGCACTTTATTATCACGCGTGTTTGAGTACATAGCCACTGACAGCTAATGGGGTGCACCTGTTCCACTAAGCGACACCATACCCTTCACTCACAGCCAGCTGTCAAAACTAATTGTATAAAACTTAATTACTGGGGTTATAGTATCAGATTAATGTATCAATTAAAAACATATAATAAATAATAAAAAATAGTTGTGTGTGTGTGTGTATATATATATATATATATATATATATATATATATATATATATATATTATAAAGCCTGCCTACTATATTATACACATATATGTGTTCTATGGCTCTACAATAAGTGAATGCACTCATGGTTACAAATGCAAAAAGTGGGGAACATATAATGATGGGGGCAAATTGACGCGGGGATTAATTGTCATCAGGGATCAATTGTCACAGGGACCAATTGTCGCAGACTAATTATCATGGGGACGAGTTGTCATGGACCCCGTGTCCCCCAGTCTCAGTTCTGACCCGGAACACATCAGAGTGACGTCACCCCCTGCCCTCGTCACTCGCATGGCCCAATCACCGCTCCCCGGCGGTACCTCATCCCAGAACTCACAGAGAGCCCCATAACCCCAGAATATTATTATTATTATTATTATTATTATTATTATTATTATTATTATTATTATTTATTTCTAGGCAGAAACCCTTATCCAGGGCGACTTACAAAATATAAGCGCAATACAAAGTGCAAAAATACAGTTCAGCCCAAGGCATAAAACATTACAAATTCAAATTTACATAATAAAGTGCAATTCAAAGCAAATACTTTACAAATTCCAATTTACACAAGTGAATACAAAAAATGAGCACTTACATCCTGGATTGTAAGAGCCAAATGCAGACAAGATGTTAGGTCACAGGCAAGGGCCAAGGGAAAATGAGCGTAGGGGAAATCAAATTAACAATATGAGTACTAGTAATGCTAGGCAAGTAGAATGAAAAATGTTGTTAAGTGCAGTCTTACAGGAGAGTGATCAGGCAGATGTATGCATTTTGCAAGAGACCCATCTCTCACAAAAAAGAGGCGTTTCAGTATTAAATAACAAAAACGTTCCATTAATTAATAAAACCACTGTGGCTGATCTTTAAGGGACTTACATTATAATCAATGCTGTCCTTAACAATAACAAAAACTAACGTTTAGAAGCATGTGGCCACTACAGTGTTGGGTTTGCAAGATGATTGCCTTCCTGGATGAACTCATATAAAAAGATTTCATTTGTGAACGTTGTCAGCATGTTGAAATCCTAGAGATCAAGGTTTGTGATCAGGTTGTTGATCTGCGCTACATTGGGGATATAGAAGAATTGGTCAATCTGCCCATGAGAGAGATGGTGTGCAGCCAAAACCTAGGAGAGCAGGACAGCGTAGAGAACTGCTGGGTTACAGTAGGTCGTAACCGCGGAAAATGGCACGCACAACCCCTAGAGACACCCCAAGAGCTAGAAATGCACAACAAGTTCCAACTGCTGGACACTGAATTGGACAGTGACGGCTCAGAGGGTGATGGGATGGCAGGTGAGCACCAGAGCACCATGGTGCCCACTCCCCCCAGAACAGAAGGAGACTCGATATCTTATATATATATATATATATATATATATATATATATATATATATATATATATATATATATATATATTATTGTTTTTCAATAACATATATACATAACACTGAAATAATGCCCCTTTTTTGCAAACTGACCCAGGTGAAAATTCATTTCTATTTCCTCTTGAGTTATTCTAAGCCCTATAATATATGATCAAATATAATAATATAATATATACTGTGTTATAAGTACATAATACATGTATATATGAATAGCTGTTCTGAATCCAGAGACACCTCATACATGACAGTAGCATCTCTAACAGCTGAGATATGAGCTGAATTGTATCTGCCTCTCTCTCCCTGCCAGCTCTGCCCCTCCACCTCTCTGCCTGCTCGTCTGTAACAGAACCTGTCACCTGACCTGTTCCACAGCAGCCTCAGGCAGGCTTCTCTGGATTGGCTATGAGTCAGGTCTCAGGCACATGACACGCCAGCGTCCTCTCCATTGGGCGATTCAGCCCCATGTGCTGCATTGCGTAGTGGATTTCTAAAACCAGGAAGTACGAGAGGTAAACAAACCGCATATGTATAGAAGTTTTAAGCGGAATCTCAGCTACACAGGTACAAAAAAACCGCGTCTTTATCTCTAATCGTTTAAAAGATAATTAATATTTGTTTTTAGGCGGTACCGCCTAATCCGTCTCCATTTAAATAAAACACGATCGGCCTATCGTTTTGTTCTCTGCACATTCATTAGCCTGGCAATCGATGGTCTGGCCATGCAGCTGAGTATTGAACTACACACCGAGCTGGACAGTGACAGCTCAGAGGGTGATGGGGGGGCAGTTGAGCACCAGAGCACAATGGTACCCACTCCCCCCCCAGAAGAAGGAGGTAGTTATAGTAGGAGACTCAATATTTAGAGGTGTAGATCACACAGTGTGTTCTAGTGACAAGGAGACCCGCATGGTATCTTGCCTGCCTGGTGCTCAGGTTGCAGTAGACGGGCTAGTAGACGGGCTACTGGCCAAAGCCGGGGGGAATCCACTGGTCATGGTCCACATTGGAACCAATGACATAGGAAAAGGTAGGACAGAGGTTCTGCAAGACAATTTTAAAGAGTTAGGAACAAAACTAAAGAGCAGAACCTCCACGGTATTTTTCTCTGAAATACTTCCAGTACCACGTGCCAGGCCAGGGAGACAGGCAGAGATTAGAAAGTTTAACACGTGGTTAAAATCCTGGTGTAGGGAAGAGGGGTTTAGGTTTATGGAGCATTTGTCTTTCTTCTGGGATAGATGGGACCTGTACAAACTGGACGGTCTACATCTAAACAGAAGGGGGGCTAATGCATTGGGAGAGCGTATATGCAGTGAAATTGAGAATCATTTAAACTAGGAACCAGGGGGGCAGGGAGCTCTGACAATGGGAGATGTTCCTCTAAGGAAAGAAAACCAAGGGAAACTGCTAGTAGGAAAGTCCTGAAATGTTTGTACCTCAATGCCAGGAGTATAAGGAATAAGATGTTAGACTTGGAAGCCACAGTACTAGCATGTGACTATGATGTTGTAGGAGTGACGGAAACATGGCTTTCAGAAAATGATGGGGATGAATACAAGTTGGAAGGAAACACACAGTTTAGGAGAGACAGGCAAAATCAAAGAGGGGGTGGGGTAGCATTATATGTGAATAATGACATTGAGGCAGAAGAACTCAAATTAAATCCCAGTAACAAAACAGAATCTTTGTGGGTTAAACTTTTAAACAAGATCTTGAGGATTAATGGTAGGAGTGTGTTACAGGCCACCCAACTCAGATATTCAGAAAGATGCTGCATTGTACAATGTAATGCATGTAGCAAGGATGTGGCTTTTATAATGGGGGATTTCAATTTCCCAAACTTAGACTGGGAAAGCCCAGTGGGACTACAGAAGCAGACATAGAAATGGTTGAGATGGTAAATGACTGCTTTCTAACTCAATTTGTCAGGGAACCAACCAGGGAGAGAGCATACATTGACTTGATATTTTCAAATGACCAAGACAGAGTCAGAGGGACACTAGTTAGAGAACCAATGGCAACTTGTGATCACAATATGGTTAGCTTTGAGACATTCTTTAAAAAAACAAGGTCCAAGTCTAAAACAATGGTCTACAATTTTAGAAAAGCAAACCTTGAAGGTATGAAGCGGCACTTAGAAGAGATAGACTGGAGCACACTGGATACAGAGTCAGTTGAAAATAGATGGTTATATTTTAAGAATATACTACTGTAGTATAGATTACTAGAAATGTGTACCAAAACTTAGCAAATTGATGACCAATTGAGGTGTCTTTCATCACCATTTTATAACTTCAGGTAACTTCAACATTTAGGAATTGCAAGCCAGATCTGCAGGAAATCTTGGTTATGTTTTCATGGTGCTTGATGCCATTCAAACCATATCTAGGTTTTAAATGCAGAGGTTTCCATTTTCTCCTCCATGGCAGTCTTGAAAGGGATTTAATTTTAAAAGTGTTCTCCATCTTGAGGACAAATTAGGGGGAGTGATGAGGAAATTGCCCTGGGGGTTAATTTCACACAATGCTACATTCATGGGGTGTCTGGAAAGAGGAGGAGGGTCAGCAGGAGGAGAAGACCAAGATCTCTCTGGTCAGTTGGTGGGGAGTGGACACACGCTTCATCCATTGGCTTTGAAGGGTCGATGGCGTGTTTCTAACATCTTGTTAGACAGAATGCAGAATTAAACCTTTGACAAATGGAATAAAACCTCTATGATGTAGCCGGGGAAAGGAGCAGGGACTCATGTATTCATAAAGGCTTCAAAGTAATATCGCTTGTTTTTTCCTCTCTCGCTTTAAGATATTCAGGAGAGCCTGGATGAGGAGGTGAAGAAATGGCATTTCCCATGTCCCATTCTGAAGAGCACATGGCATATGGAACCTAAATAAACTTCTATTTTTCAAGTGGAGGCACTTGTATTGGAGAACAGTAGGTAACCTTTATTAACCACCAGACCAAGGTGCAAGCATGTATATCGGTATTAGGTATATATTTCCATGACATGCACACGCTGGTGTCATCACACGTCATCACAGTATGGCTGGCACAGAGGGACAAAATACCAGTTTGTCTACACCTGTCCTTAAATATCTTTCCTCGATGAAATGCCCTTTAAAAATGCAAAATGAACTGGCATATCTGCTGCCATGTTGGTTTCATGTCAGTTTCTATAGCAAAACATACCTTTTTCCATTTATGCCTGGTGTAGGGTAGGCTTAACAAATGACTTAAATTAGCACCCGTTTGGTATAATTGTTTAATCACACACCTGACTATGTGACTTAAAAATCCTTGACTTTATGCAAGTGTACCTAGGATAATTGATGCTGTTTTGAAGGCAAAGGGTGGTCACACCAAATATTGATTTGATGTAGATTTTTCTTGTGTTTACTCACTTTGCATCTAGTTAATTGATAAATATAATCTGTTAACATGTCTATTTTTGAAAGCATTCTTACTTTACAGCATTTTTTTCACAACTGCCTCAAGCTTTTGTACAGTACTGTATATATAAACTATATATATTATAGCGGGGTGCATGGTAGGGGCGTTAGAACACACAAGACAGGCAAGATGTGGGTCAATGCTGGGGGGGTTGTTGTCCAGAAGAAATGTCCTTATCTGTGTAAGCAGGCTCTCGCTCTCCAGCACACCCTCCTTATCCTTCCACCAACCAACTACTGAGACAAATAAATGAAAAGGTTTCATAATTATATAGCCCAGAGGGGTGTACTATGAAGCGATGTAACTGGCTTATCCAGGTAACTTCAGGAGTAACTTTGTGACGTTGGGTGTAACTTCCCGATTAACCCGTACTACGGAAGGTGGATAAGTTTTACCCGAGGTATGCTGTCATGGCAATTTACACTGCATCTCTTGGTGCTTAACTCGATGTTACCCTATGTAAGCACCGCCTCTCCGCCCACAATCTTGTCGGGACCCAATCAACTTTGGCGCACGGGTTGTGAGAGGCTCACTCCGCAGGGCGAGGGGGTTTAGAGACCGTACTCCTCTAGCTCACCCCGATGACGCTCTCAATGACAGATATCGATTCTCATCTGAGGGAATTCAGCATCTTTGCCAGCTTCTAGGGCCAGACGTCTCCAATGCCACTCACCGGAGTAATGCCCTCACTGTTGAACAGACAGTGTGCCTTGCTTTGCGAAATTGTGATATTTTGCCAGCGGACACTTCATGTATTCTATCGGTGATCCTGAACATCTGAGCAAGAATGCTGTATGCCGTGCAGATTGCAAGGTGCCACTTGCTCTCACTAAACTGCTGGATGCATTTGTTGTGTTCCCTGGCTATTTAAGCCTTCTAAAGATCAAAGAGGCTTTTTATGACTGACAAAATAACTGTCAGTCTCCCTCGGTCTGGGGCTCCATGCAAGATCACCTCGTGGAGTTTCAATGATCATGAGAACGGTGAGGAATCAGCTGGAGGCAGCTGGGAGCATAGTCACCAAGAAAACAATTGGTAACACTATGTCGTGAAGGACTGAAATCCTGCAGCGCCCGCAAGGTGCCCGCAAGGATCTGTGGTCACTGTGAGACAGGAGAGGTCGAGACAGAGATGCACTTTCTACTGACCTGTGAAAAATACTCCCAAACACAGGACAATTGTATTAATAAAATCACTCTCTCCATCCCACAATTCCCCAAAGTGACTGACACAGAAAAACTGTTGGTCGTGCTGGGAGAGGGACACACAGCCCCACTGGCTGCCCAATATGTGTCCACCTGTCACAGCCTGAGGGACAGCCTGTGACACCAGCCTGAGGGACAGGATACTGTATAGACACCATGCCTGCTTGAGGGAGGGGTGGGGAGGGAACCTGTTCTGTTTGCATTTGTGTTGTATGAGGGTGGAGGGTGGGGAGTGATTTATAAATATATGTATTTCCTGTATTGTTTAAATATTGTTACATTGTTGTTTATATCTATATTTTTTTAAATTATTATTTATCTTCTTATTTTCTGATAATGCTTTGGCAATACAAATGTATAACTGTCATGCCAATAAAGGAATTTGAATTTGAATTTGAATTTGAGAGAGTGTGTGTGTATGTGTGTGTGTGTGTGTGTGTGTGAGAGAGAGAGAGAGAGTGTGTGTGTGTGTGTGTGTGTGTGTGTGTGAGTGGGTGGGTGGGTGTGTTAGTGTCTGTCTGTCTGTCTCTCTCTCTCAATTCAGTGCATTTGTATTGTCAAAGCAATTGGACATACATACATAAATACATATATATGGAAAAGAAACAATATGTGTACATCTCTTTCTGCATTAATGGTGCCCTCACAGATGTGCAAGTTACATGACAGACAGACAGACACACACACACTTTCACACACACACACACAGACAGACAGACAGACACACAGACACACATACACACATACTTTGACAGACAGACAGACAGACACACACATATTATGGCTCTTTGATGGGTAGTGAAATAGGTAGCATCAGTCGCAGTGTGGGTAATGTCAGGGAGCCAATCACAGTCCCTGTAATTTGCGTATTGCGTATTTGCACAAAGGATTCTGGGAAAAGCAACTAAATGCATGATCTAAAGGATTATTAGGAACACCAGTACAACAGCAGAAGACCCCACCGGGTACCACTCATCTCCACTACAAATAGGAAAAAGAGGCTACAATTTGCACAAGCTCACCAAAATTGGACAGTTGAAGACTGGAAAAATGTTGCCTGGTCTGATGAGTCTCGATTTCTGTTGAGACATTCAGATGGTAGAGTCAGAATTTGGCGTAAACAGAATGAGAACATGGATCCATCATGCCTTGTTACCACTGTGCAGGCTGGTGGTGGTGGTGTAATGGTGTGGGGGATGTTTTCTTGGCACACTTTAGGCCCCTTAGTGCCAATTGGGCATCGTTTAAATGCCACGGCCTACCTGAGCATTGTTTCTGACCATTCCCTTCCCTTTATGACCACCATGTACCCATCCTCTGATGGCTACTTCCAGCAGGATAATGCACCATGTCACAAAGGTCGAATCATTTCAAATTGGTTTCTTGAACATGACAATGAGTTCACTGTACTAAACTGGCCCCCACAGTCACCAGATCTCAACCCAATAGAGCATCTTTGGGATGTGGTGGAACGGGAGCTTCGTGCCCTGGATGTGCATCCCACAAATCTCCATCAACTGCAAGATGCTATGCTATCAATATGGGCCAACATTTCTAAAGAATGCTTTCAGCACCTTGTTGAATCAATGCCATGTAGAATTAAGGCAGTTCTGAAGGTGAAAGGGGGTCAAACACAGTATTAGTATGGTGTTCCTAATAATCCTTTAGGTGAGTGTATGTATATATATATATATATATATATATATATATATATATATGTATTCTCTATAAGTCACTCTGGATAAGGGTGTCTGCTAATAAATAAATAATAATAGTTATATATAATCGGCACACGTATTGTGGTGAAATTGAACAACTGTAGCATTTTTTGGCATTTCTTTCCATCCCTTCTTTCCAAGGAGACTGAGAAGAATAAATGTGAGCAGCAGTTCCTGCTGGACTTAGAGTCCATCTGTGCCGGCATGCAGAAACTCCACATTAGCGATGTGGTCCTGGAGAAGGTATGCAGCCCCCTGCTTGTGTAGAGGACCCTAGAGTTTTATATTCTTATTTTCTGCAATGTTCTGATGGATGTGTTTAATGCTGATATTGAACGGTCTCATTTGTACTTGTATACCATGTTGCATGTTTCTTGTCAGTTGCTTTGTAATTGTGATTGTAGTTGAATGCTGTGTGTGTGTTACCTGTCCACTGAGCCAGTTATTAGAAGACGTCCCAGTTTGCGTCGACTGATCCTCAGGAACGTCTTTTTGATTGAAAACATCAACTGAGTGTTATTTGACATCTGAAAACATGATAAAGTGCAAAGTTGTTCAGCTGAAGCCTTTCTGTATGTGGGGAAAGGACTCATTTGCATGCTCTGTTGCCTGTTTTTCTCACTCTCCTGCAGCCCGGAGCGATGCACTCCAATAACCAGCATCTGGGTCCTGGCAGGCCGAGCTGGGCCAAGGGCTGCAGCAGCGACTCTAGCTCTAAGCCCGCTGAGCAGGGTAGGTAGTTCCCATACTTGACCCTCAACAGCTTGGCATCTCTGTTAAACACGGGTTGTCTGATCTTGGTGTTTCTAAATTGTGGCACATTGAGGCCTCAGTACAGTACTTAAATATGCCAGTCTCTGCCAGCTGCAGCAGGATAGCAGCGCAGTGTAAGTGTTGCACGTTTCCAGCCTCAGTCCTTGAGTCCCAGTCCCCTTCTTATGTTCCATTTGTGAGTTCATATTTTTTGGCAACTGAAACCGTTGAGATTGAGAGAGCCAAGGGCAAAGAGACAGGTATGTGCTGGCCGATAGACTGGAGACACAGTATAGAAGCTAGAATAGAAGAAAATAAGTGATAATGGGTAGGAAAGCTTACCAAACCTGTAATCGCAAACTAATTTTTCTTTTCTCTTCCCACCTTTAACTCGCTGTGTGATGAAGATGATATTAAGGAGGAGAAGTTCCGTAAAGACCTGCCCTCACTGGGGTCCCTGGAGCGCCGTAGAGACAGAGCAGAGCAGGCCAGGAAGAGAGAGCGGAGGACTTCTGTGAAACATGGCTGGCATTAGAAATTGAAGGGGGGGGGGGAGTGTATACATCAAAACCTCAATAAAAATGACAATTTAAAAAATTGAAGCACCAATCCTTCTCTGGCACCGATGAAAGCTGGAGATCAGTGGATCAACATACAATCATTTATTAATTTATTCTTCTCTGGTGAATGTGCAACCTACAAAATAAGGTGTCTAATCAATCTGAAACAGAAGCAAAGTAAGATTACTCTTAACAGTGTGTATATATACAGTATATATATGACACTCTGATAATAAAGTAGGTGATTGTGTATATTTTTAGGTGTAGGAAGATTGGAGTGCACTTATTTTTGATTAAGGAGAAATGCAAAAAAAAAAAAAAAAGATCAGGGGACATTTCAGAAGACGACAGTGGATGTATGAAGAGTTGGGATTGCTCATGCGATGAGCCGGGCTGAGTCTGGACTGAACATTTTGATTTGCTGTTTGGAATCCACCCACCTCTCTGTCTGTCTGTCTTTTTTTCCTCCTACACTTCACATGGGGACCTTCAGAAGCTAAAACTTTTGACCTGTAGTGTGTATATATGCACACATTATAGTAGGATTACTGTATATATACGCACAACAATATAGTCTATAATTGTGTAGGGCTAAATATAAATTAAAGTATTAGTACTTGCAACTTACAAAATATAAGAGCAATACAAAGTGCAGTACAGTACAGTTCAAAGCATAATGCAAATTACAAATTCCAATTTACACAAGTGCATAAGAAATATACAGTAAACAATGCAAGTCCTACATCCTAGACTGTAAAAGTTAGTAAGTGCAGACATCGTTAAGAGCTAAGAGAGAGGGGGCTCAGGGGAAATCAAAATAATTGTCATGGATCCTCAGCAGGTAGGTTGGCCCAAACATCTTGGAGAACTAGACCACAGTTCTTCTGTGGATTTAGGCAGCCTCAGTTGCTTCTCTCTCTTCATGTAATCCCAGACAGACTTGATGATGTTGAGATCAGGACTCTGTGCGGGCCATACCATCACTTCCAGGACTCCTTGATCTTCTTTACGCTGAAGATTGTTCTTAATGACTTTCGTTGTATGTTTGGGGTCGTTGTCATGCTGCAGAATAAATCTGGGGCCAATCAGATGCCTCCCTGATGGTATTGCATGATGGATAAGTATCTGCCTGTACTTCTCAGCATTGCGGAGACCATTAATTCTGACCAAATCCCCAATTCCAATTACAGAAATGCAGCCCCAAACTTGCAAGGAACCTCCACCATGCTTCACTGTTGCCTGCAGACACTCATTCGTGTACCGCTCTGCAGACCTTCAGTGTACAAACTGCCTTCTGCTACAGCCAAATATTTGACATGTTGACTCATCAGTCCAGAGCATCTGCTGCCATTTTTCTGCACCCCAGTTCCTGTGTTTTCGTGCATAGTTGAGTCGCTTGGCCTTGTTGCCACGTCGTAGGTGTGGCTTTTTGGCCGCAATCTTCCATGAAGGCCACTTCTGACCAGACTTCTCCGGACAGTAGATGGGTGTACCAATGTCCCACTGTTTTCTGCCAATTCTGAGCTGATGGCACTGCTGGACATCTTCCGATTGCGAAGGGAAGTAAGCATAATCTGCTGCAGTAAGTTTCCTTGGCTGACCACTGCATCTAGTCCTCAACGTTGCCGGTTTCTTTGTGCTTCTTCAAAGAGCTTTGACAGCACATCTGGAAACCCCTGTCTGCCTTGAAATTTCTGCCTGGGAGAGACCTTGCTGATGCAGTAGAACTACCTTGTGTCTTGTTGTTGTGCCATGGTGTATGACTTTTGACAGTAAACGGTCTTCAGCAACCTCACCTTGTTAGCGGAGTTTGGCTGTTCCTCACCCAGTTTTATTCCTCCTACGCAGCTGTTTCGGTTTCAGTTAATGATTGTGTTTCAACCTACATATTGAATTGATGATCATCACACCTGACAATATGCATAAAAACTCCCTGACTTTGTGCAAGTGTACTTAGAAGAATTGATGCTGTTTTGAAGGGGTGGTCACACCAAATATGGATTTGGTTTAGATTTTTCTTCTGTTCACTCACTTTGCATTTTTCTTCTCCTCCTGTGTGATGTCAATAGCATGTCATATACAAATAATTATCGTTTGAATTTAATTTGTTGTTTAACTATTATAAAGCTTTTACAGTCAGGGTGCTGATAGACTATTAAATCAAAACGAAATGAATACAGTGTAAAATTGAAACACATTTAAACCTTGCATTACACCTAATATAACTTTAGTCATCATGTATAATAAACAAACTACCCGAGCGGTGCATCCTGTAGTTACTGAAGCACGTACACATTATAGGATATAAAAGAACAAGACGTAAATAACAGTATTTTCACTTTGTCATGTTTTGAATATGCTAATAAATACATAAATGTGATCTATGTAGAATTAATGTGAGTGCTTTATATATACGTTCATTTCCACTTATATCGATGTACAGAGGATTAAAAAGCTGCTTGTCATTCTGTCAAAACACACAAAGTACCTAAACGACTTTTGTAAATGCGGCAGCACGAAGTATTACATCCGTAGTGGTTTAGCACTACCATAGAGAATGAATGGGAAGCGTTTAGGGATGTTTAGCTAAACAATCCTCGGCGGAAGCGGGAAAACTCCGGAAAAACCCGGAAACTGATCTCAATGCAATGCCGTGTTTATCAGAGCTGTGACGCGATGTAGCAGCAACTACATGTTTACTACATCTCATCTCTAATGTCATACAATAAATACATTCATGTGCAAATACTCCTACATGTTCAATGAATCGCTAACATTGGAATCGGCAGGGACATGTGTCTGTTTATTTCATATTCGTTTCGTTATTTATTCCTGTAGTGTAAAATAAAAACCGCAAGAGTAGAAAATGCATTTTTGCACGAACTCTGTGTATTTCTGCGCTCGGTCATTTTAGCAGTGAATGACGTCACACAAACCCGCTCTGTCAATCACAGCCAGTGGGCGGTGTCCAGTGCGCTTATTGGCCGACATATATACTTCAGCGTTTAGTGTAATCGTCTGCACAAACACTGAAACCCACACGAGATGAGATGTAGTAAACATGTAGTTGCTGCTACAGCGCGTCACAGCTCTCACATAAACACGGCATTGCAGGAGATGAGTAGCTCAGCTGGAGAGCAGCAGGTTGACGATCCGGAAGATCTGGGTTCGAGGTCTGGCCTGGCAATGTGTGATTTGACATCCAACCAATGTGTTTTTATTTGCAGGACGGTCTCAAGCAGCGACCATGATTGCACTGCGCTGTATAAGTCATGCTCGCACTGTCCTGGGCCTTTGCTTTTGTATGGAGGATAATCCATGCCAAAATTAAAAATGAATACAGAGAGAAAATCATAAATGAATCAATCAATACATGTTGAAATAAATAAATAAATAGACATGTAGACAATAGACATAGGTCAATATGCAGCAGGGCGAGGAGTGGCATCGTCTATGTGACGAGCTGCAGGAGGCCAAGCGCAAGGCCCAGCAGCGCTCGCTAGGCAACATCAGGTTCATTGGGAAGCTGTTCAAGGTGAAGATGCTGATGAAGATCACCATGCACAATTGCATCGTCAAGCTGTTGAAGAACCACAAAGAGTCCCTGGAGTGCCTGTGCCGACTTCTCTCCACTATCGGCAAAGACCTGGACTTGGAGACCCACAAGGTAAGGCAGTTCCGGCCCAGACTGAGCCCTGGCTAAACATCCAGCAACGTGATGAGGCCTATTGACAGTGGTCTGAATAAGTGTTTCTGAGCATCTGCAGAAGCCTTCTTGAAGGAATGTTGCTTCACTCGGTGGTATAAAGTTACTTCTGTACCTGCTGTCTGCACTGTTTTCTAATCGTTCTGTCTGACCTTTTCACCAGCCCTGCATGGACCGGTACTTCAGCCTGATGGAGCAGGTCATCAAAAAGAGGAAGACCTCCTCTCGAATCCGCTTCATGCTGCAGGATGTCTTGGACCTGAGAAGAGTAAGTCATGAGTGTTGGGAGAATAGAAACCATCCTTGCTTTCAGCTTCCCAGCCCCCCAATCCCTGTCTGCCTCTCGTTCTCTCTCTCTACAATGGTCACTGACTCTCTCTCCCCTTCCTCAGGATAACTGGGTGCCCAGGAGGGGAGACCAGGGTCCTAAGACAGTCAGCCAGGTGCACAAGGATGCAGAGCTGGAGGCGCACCATGAGCAGATCAAGGTGCAGCAGCAGCTCATGATCAAGATGGACAACCGACGTGATGCGAACTCCAGCGAAAGTGTCCTATCACGCGTCGGTCGGGCCAGAGCAGAGCAGGCCAGGAAGAGAGGGCCTTTTGTGAAAGCACTAGAAATAGAAGCACCAGTCCTTCTCTGGCGAAGATGAAAGCATCAACATACAATCATTAAATTTCTTTCTGTCTAATCTACAAAATAAAATGAAAATGTTCTTCACTTCAAACTAAGACTCTTTTGATCAGTGTGTATGTGGTGTCATATATATATATATATATAGAGAGCATGATCAGTGCAGCCTGGCGAACAGTATGGATATATATATCTATACTATATTGAATTGAGGTGCACTGTAGATCAGAGTGTGGAGGGAGGACTGTCTTCACGGCACCAGCAGCTGGCGAAACAATCCTGTTTAAAATAATCTTGGTACAAAGAAGTACATGGTGAGTGAAATATGTGCTATAATGTGGAGTTATTTCAAGTACAACAACGTTTCAGATACAAGCAGGCTACATATGTAGTTCAGACTACAGGACTTCCAGAAATAGTGTGATGATGTAGACTCAGTTTCACAGCATGACTATGGCTGCACAGATGCTGTAAAGCACCACATTCGAACTGGAGATGCCCTACTGATCCGCCAACATGCTTCCAGGACTTCTCCAGCTTTGAATCAGGAAATAGAAAAACAAGTTCAGCAGTTGCTGGCCCATGACATCATTGAGGAGAGCTGCAGCCCTTGGGCTTCACCTGTTGTTTTAGTCAAGAAAAAGGACGGCAGCTACAGATTTTGCATTGACTTCAGGAAATTAAACACTGTCACCATACGGGACTCGCATCCCTTACCACGGATTTCTGAAGCTTTGGACAGCCTGGCAGGGGCATGCTGGTTTAGTACCATGGACCTGTCAAGTGGTTATTGGCAGGTTCAGCTGGCATCAGAAGACTGGGAGAAGACAGCATGTACCACCGGCAGCGGCTTATACCATTTTAAGGTCATGCCAATGGGACTGACCAATGCACCACCTAACTTCCAACATTTAATGAAGCTTGTGCTTCGTGGTCTACACTAGAAGATCTTCCTCATCTATTTGGATGATGTTTTGGTTTTTAGCAAAACCTTTCCTGAACATCTGCAGAGTTTGGAAGATGTCTTTCTTCGATTTTGAAAGGCAGGACTAAAGCTGAAGGCCAGTAAATGTCAACTTGCACGGGATGAAGTCTCTTTCCTGGGACATGTAATCACCAAGGGTGGTCTCAGACCAGATTCCAGGAAGCTGGACAAAGTTGAAAGATTGGCCAACACCAAGAACACCTACTGAGGTGAGAGCTTTTGTGGGTCTCTGTTCCTATTACAGATGATTCGTTAAAAACTTTGCCCAAAAAGCTGCACCACTGCATTTGCTCACTCAGAAGGGAGTTGTTTTTCAATGGACGCCTGAATGTGAAGATGCCTTTTACTCTCTGAAGTGTGCTCTAACTGAACATCCAGTAGTGGCCTATCCAGATTTTTCTCTACCATTCTTACTCTACACCGATGCTTCTCAGAATGCAATTGGCTCTGTGCTCACTGAGGTTCAAGACAGAAAAGAAAGAGTGATTGCATACGCAAGCCACACCCTCAGTCCTTCAGAGAAAAAATGGTCTACATATGATCGTGAACTCTGGGCAATAATCTGGTCTGTGCGGCACTTTAGGCACTTTCTGCCTGGCACCTCATTTAAAATTGTCACAGACCACAAACCATTGCTGAGTCTGAAGTCCAGCTGATGGTGATCTCACAGGAAGAAGGGGACGTTGGATTCTAGAACTGGATGTGTACGACTGTGTAATTATTCACAGGGAAGGAGCACAGCATGCCAACGCTGATGCTTTATCCAGAAGACCGGACACTTCTCAGAGTAGTAAGGGAGTGCAGTGTTTACTTGTCACCTCTCAGAAACAGAAAGGTACGTCATTTACTGACATGCAAAACAGTTGGTCTTCTGAACTACAGCCTGAACAAGCTGTTCCTGTAGGACAAACCTGTGAAGATTTAGCAATAGACGTTGATGAACTGAAGCAGAAACAACAAGCGGATGTCATTCTGAGAACTGTGATGAAATGGAAAGAAATGGATAACCGAAGACCTACTGCACGACGAATCAAATACTCCCCGTCAGCTCTGAAAAAGCTCTGGTATGAGTTTCCTCGCCTGACTTTGGAAAATGGGGTCGAAAAATCAAAACCTTTCTGCAGAAAGCCTATACTTACCAATTGCTCCTTCCTGAATCCCTCATTCAGACAGCCCTCACTTACCTGCATGGAAATGTCTTCAGTGGACATTTAGGGACTGAACGAACTTTGCAGAGAGCCAGAAAAATCTGCTATTGGCCTTACATGTCACGCGACATTTACAAGTTCTGTACAGAGTGTTTAACATGTCATACTCGCAGTGCTCCAACACCAAAAGCTAGAGCTCCTTTACAACCTATTGTGGTGGATCGTCCATTCCAGAAAATTGCTACTGACCTCACCAAGCTACCAGTCATTTCTCAAGGCAACAGGTATGTTCTTGTTGTAATGGATTATTTTACACGCTATGTGAATCTCTTTCCTTTAAAAGATCAGCGTGCAACAAGTGTAGCTCAATGCTTGTTAGAAGGATATACTCCATTTTTCCTTGCTCATGGTCGGGAACCTAGTCTGCCTGTGGACATTTTGTTGAACTGCAGTCCATTCACTACTCAAGCAACTCCGGGCACACCTGCTGCTTATGCCCAGGATGTCCTTAACCGCCTATCACATGCTTTTGACATGGCCGCTGAGCAGTCGAAAGAATCTAAACTACTGCAAAAGACTCACTATGATCAAAAGCTTGCTTTTAACCCCTATGCTGAAGGTGATCTTGTTTTCCTTGATGATCCTGCCAATCAAAGGAAAAAACTTGCTCCTAGATGGAAAGGGCCGTATAGAGTTCTGAAAAGGTTGGATGAAGACAGTTGTCCTGGCATGACCTATGAAATCACTGACCCAAAAGATCCACGATCCAAATCATGGATTGTACATTACAATCGGCTGAAGGCATACAATGGTCCTTGGTCTGACTTACCTGCTCATCCAGAAGCACCTCCACAGCTGTTTAGAGATCCTGATGATGCACCTGTCAGTCCGCCAGCAACACTGACGGCTTTGTCTGGAGACGTCCCTTACCAAATTCCAGTTCCAGCGAGCTCCTGGCATCACTCGATGCCGTCTCTCTCTCTTCTTTCTTCCACAGCTCCTGTCCAGAGGGATATGCTACCTGTTCCAGGTGTTGTTCCACAACCTGCTCTAGCACTTGAGCCATGCCCAGGTGTCACCCATTCTTCCAGTCTTCGGGATGCCCAAGTCACGGTGCACCCAGAGACTGTGTCTGTTCTCTTACCTCAGCGACCCCAGACTCCTGTGGCATTACCTGCTGGATGTACTCGTCGTAAAGTTATGAAACCTGAAAAGTTTAAAGATTTTATTCTTTCGTAGTACATACCTGTTTTCATATTACATTACAGTTCAATACAGTAATGGCTTCTAATTTGTCATTCTTAAAAAAAAAAGTTCCTATTGTACTGTCATACATCTATTGTGATTTAATTACTGCAACATTAGTTTATTATTAGGAAAATCTAAGTATATATATATATATATATATATAAAAAAATGTAACAAACATTAGAAATACTGTATGATTTATTTAATTAAGAAACGAGGACGTTTCAAATAAAGAGGGGGAAGACTGTGACATTAGTTTATTATTGAAAAATATAAATATCTGTGAAAAGGTATCGTAAAATAAATTAGAAACACCGTATACATTATTTTACTTTATAGCAGGGAGAAATCGCTGTGTGTTATGTTGTTCCCCCAAGAACATATTATTTCAGTTGCATGTTGTAAAGCCAGACAGGTTAGAGTGACGCACATCTTTGTGTGGTGGATTGAGAGGAGTAGTGGCACTGCACTGTTGTGCTCGGCATTGTACTTGTAACTGCAACTCGGCTTATAAGAGAAATAAACAAAAGTGCCAGGAACAATAAATTGTGTCAAGGAGTCCTGATGTAAACTGAACCCCAAACAACACGTCTACCTCCGAAGATACTCGTTTCACGGTTTACAATAGCATACAATCTCAGATATTGTACAAAAATTGTTTATCGTGATGGCTGAAAAACCATAGGAGGAGACGTGTTAAAAAAAGTGGTCAGAAACGAGAAGAAGATGGAAAAATTATAAAGAAACCAAGAAAGAATGAGATAACTAACTTAAATCCAATAACTATAACTAAATATGAATAGGATCAAAAATCATTAACTATTAGTGTAACTATCCGAAAACCCATAACTAAAACAACACTGCCCCGTACCAGATGAAGTGGGGATTGAGAATGAATGGATGAAACCCAAGACAGCCTCCCAGGACCAGGACTGTGTGACAGCTGTTTCCTCCGAATCTGTCACCGTGACACATTAAAAAAGAGAATCATCCTGAGTTTTTGCTTTCCCTCACAGGAAAAGCACTGTAACTTCGAAGGTCACCTGGTATGGACTTCCTGATATCACTCAACTTGAAGAGTGTAATTTTAGGACAGAATTGACCCATGTCTAAGGAGGTGTTCAGGCTGGCTTGTCCCCCACTAGGATCTCCAGAGTAAGGGATCCTGGCTCCTGCAGATGAGGAGGAGAGAATCAGGACAGTCAGGACATCACACAGATGTCCAGAGGCCCAGAGTGGCCAACATGCTCTGTTTTGCACATCTGCCTTAAGCACAGAGAACAGTCTTACACATTGCAGCTGTCTGGAATCAAGATATGGACCTGCCCTCCGCAAATCACCAAACCTCTTTGCTGGAATTTTTGTTTGGTGATGTTCCAATCCTGTAAAATATAAAAACATAGAGGCACTGAATGTCATTGCCAGAAATGATGTGACAGATGGAACTTCTCATTCCTGAGGTTTAAAGTACTAGACTAGATGGGGCGCTGTTGAGCATGGTTTCGGTGTAGATGTGTGAAGAGAGCTCCTGCGATATTTAGATTTTTTTTCCAGCAAACAGGTTATTTTCTTTTATTTATTTTAAGTGATAAGCTGCAGTATATTATAAGTGTATTATTGTTTCAAAAACATGTCTAAACAAAAGAGCAAGAAGGGGCCAGCGACGGAGGCAACTCAACCCGAGTTAGATTCAGGCCTGATGGGGGTGGCAATCCCTCACCAGAGAGTGGCGGAGACCTGGCATTTCTTGTCGCAGCGGTGAGCAAAATACAGAGCTCCATTGAATCGTTTCGATCTGAGACGCGAGAGTCTCTTGCTACTCTTCAGGGCACCGTCGATTTGTATGGCAACCGACTGCAGGAGGTAGAGAGATCTCTGAGCGACATATCTGACAGGGTGACGGAGCTGGAAGGCTCTTGCAGTGGTCTTTCGGCAGAGAACGAGATGTTCAAACGGAAAGAGGATTTAGATGGAAGGGGAAGGAGGAACAACCTGCGTGTTGTTGGTGTAGCGGAAGGAGTGGAGGGTCGCGATCCCACTGCTTTCATGTCACAGTTCTTTGTTGATATCTTTGGAAAGGATAAGTTGGACTCCCGATCGTGCTCACCGATCGTTAATGCCGAGACCTAGGGAAGGAGACAGGCCCCGTCCCATTATTCTTAGGGTGCACTACTTCTAGGTTAAGCAGCAGATTCTACGGCTATCGAGAGAGAAGGGAGATTTATATTTTCAGGGGAGGTGAATATATATTTCCTGATTTTAGTGCTCATGTGGCTAAACGATGCGCCGCTTTTAACCCAGTGAAGGCTCAGCTGCGACAGGCCAGTGTGAAATACAGCCTGTTACACCTGGCTCGATTGCTGCTCACTCATAATAACAGTCGGTTGATTTTCACCACACCACAAGAGGCCGCCGCCTACTACAACGAAAACATTGCAGCACACTGATCTCAGTTTTGGCTCCTTCATCTGGTTACCTTGCTGCAGTCATCTGGATAACCTTCAACTATCCTGACTCATAGTGCACACATAAGAGTTGAACACTGAGATAAGTACCGTGTTTGTTATACTGTGCATCTACACTGTTCATTATATATATATAGTTCAGTATCGTGTTGACTCCTGTACATACTGATTATAATTATGACTTCTCGAGTTGGGATTGCACTTGACTGATATAATTGCCACAGCCTTTCTTATAGTCTGACTTTGGGGTTAAGTTCAGTCATCCTTGTAAAATTATTATTCCCTTTTTCACCACTTTTGTAAATTTATTTTTACTGCAGTATTAATCTAATATAAACCTTATTTGCTTTGTTAGTTTCAGTGATTATGCAGGAGTAGGAGTGTTATAGCATAGTTTACACTTGTTCCCCAATATGCTATGCTTAGTATGTGGTTGCTCTTACTTTGGGAATGCATTCATCTAATTTGGGGAGGTGATGAGGGGGTGGGGGGGTTGTTATTTCCTCTTTCTGTCTTCTGACTTTCTCTCTCTTTTTCTTCCATGAGTCATGTGTGGTCTCTCTTATATAGTCTGGATTTGGCACTATGTCTGTACCTATCTTTTCATAAAAAATGTTGGTTATTTGTGTTGGATGTAACCTTTCTAAACCCTTTTTTTTTTACTATGATGTTCAATAACAAGGATATTGCATATTGCAGACTGTCCAGTGAACTTTATTAGCTGGAATGTTAAGGGGCTTAATCACCCTGTTAAGCGCAAAAGGGTGTTATCACACCTCCAGAAACTTAAAGTGGGAATAGCATATTTGCAGGAGTCACATCTTCGCACTTCAGATCACTTTCTGATGCGTAAGGGGTGGGTGGGGCAGGTTTTTCACTCCCATTTTCACAGTAAAGCCAGAGGTGCAGCAATCTTAGTGCATAAAAATATTCCTTTCATCTCTTCACAAGTAATATCAGACCCAAATGGTAGGTATGTGATAGTTAAAGGGAAACTTTTTAATACACCACTAGTGTTGGCCAATGTTTATGCCCCAAACTTTGATGATAGCAACTTCATGACTAATCTTTTTTCCTTATTACCCGACTTACATTCACATCATTTGATTTTGGGAGGTGACTTCAATTGTGCTCTGAACCCTACTTTGGATCGTTCTTCTCCAAAATCTGAACGGCCTTCAAAATCTGCTTTAGCTATTAGCTCTTTTTTACAAACCTATAAAATGTCTGACCCTTGGCGTTTTTTATATCCCTCTGCCAGACAGTATTCTTTTTTTTCTCCAGTGCATCATACATATGCCCGTATTGATTACTTTTTTTGACAGTAAGCTAGTCCCTTCTGTTAATGCTTGCATTTATGATAGTATAGTAATATCAGATCACGCCCCTGTTGTATTGACACTTAGCTTCTATAATCAGTTTCCACCTCGGGGTCCTTGGTGCTTTAATCCCCTACTATTGTCTGATAACAATTTTGTTAAGTATAATTAATTTAAGACCTTTTATTCCACTCTACACACTTCTGATTTCCCTTCTGATCCCCTTCTGTACAATTATTTTTTTGATAACTATTCCTGTAATTAATCCTGAATCTAAAGCAAGCTTAGAGCAGCCTCTTTCACTTGAAGAAATTAAGGGGGCAAGTCAGTCAATGCAGAGTGGTAAGTCACCAGGTCCGGACGGGTTTCCAGTGGAATTTCATAAGAAATTCAGCCCTCAAATTGCCCCTTTGCTGAGTTCTGCATTTTTAGAATCCTTCACTTCTTTGTCCCTACCTCCAACCCTGCGTCAAGCATCTATTTCATTGTTGTTAAAAAAGGACAAGGACCCCTTGGACTGTGCTTCGTATCGTGCCATCTCCCTTCTTAACACAGATGTAAAGATCTGTAAAGAGCCCATCGGCTTGAGGCAGTCTTACCTTCAATAATCTCGCTTGACCAAACAGGGTTTATACAAGGGAGACACTCCTTTTTTAACATTAGACGATTACTTAACATTATCTATAATAAGTCAACTTCGCGGCTGCCAGAGGTTTTGATCTCATTGAATACATAAAAAGCCTTTGACCGCGTTGAATGGGATTACCTTTTTGCGGCGCTACAAAGATTCGGTTTCGGTTTGCATTTTATCTCTTGGATTAAATTATTATATTAATCTCCAGTAGCATCTGTCTGCTTGGGTAACACTTTTTCACGTTACTTCTCACTACACTGTGGCACCAGGCAGGGTGCCCCTTTCCCCCCTTCTATTTGCTATTGCTATTGAGCCCCTTTCAATTTCTCTTTGCGGCTGTCAGGATGTGCAGGGGGTGGTTCGAGGTGGGCTGGAACATAAGGTTTCTCTTTATGCTGATGATCTTCTTCTTTATCAGACAGATCCGGCCTCTTCACTTCCCCTTGCCATTTCAATTCTTGAACAATTTGGCAAATTTTCTGGCTATAAACTCAGCCTCAATAAAAGTGAGATATTCCCCATTAACTCAGCAGCCCAAAATGTTCCTTTTGACAACTTTCCCTTTAGAGTTTGTTAATAACAGTTTTAGATATTTAGGGATCAATGTTACTCGTTCCCATACCAATCTTTTTAAATCAAACTTTCTCCCCTTACTAGAAAGCACAAAACAGGATTTTGCTCGTTGGAGTACTTTACCTCTGTCTCTGGCTGGGCGCATTAATTCTGTTAAGATGAATTCTCTTCCAACATTTTTATATTTATTTCAATGCATTCCAGTCTTTATCACCAGATCCTTTTTTAAATCTCTTGACCAGATTATATTATCTTTCATTTGGAATAAAAAGTCTCCAAGAATACGCAAAGCCTTTCTCCAAAGGCCAAAATCATTAGGGGGCCTTGCATTACCACATTTTTTGTTTTACTACTGGGCGACTAACATTCGCATAATCTCATACTGGATGCAGTCCCATGTTCAACATGACTGTCCATCTTGGCTGCAGATGGAAGCATCCTCTTGTCATTTATCCTCTTTACCTGCCTTAGTGTGCTCTTCTCTTCCTCTCTCCATTTCCAGATTTAGTATTAACCCCCTAATTATGTGGTCACTTCGGATTTGGGCACAATTTAGAGATCATTTTGGATTTCAATCCTTAAGTATATATGCCCCTCTTAATGTAAATCATCTGTTTCCTCCTTCAGTAGCAGACCAGCTATTTAGTATTTGGTGTGAGAAGGGTATTGTATCTTTCAGAGACTTGTACAGTGATAACTGCTTTGCTTGTTTTGAACAGCTGTCCGAGAAATTCAAAATGCCAAAATCACACTTTTTCCGTTACCTACAGGTTTGGAATTTCATACGAAACAAAGTACCACATTTTCCAGTCCTCCCACCTGAGTCACCATTTACTTTTTTTTTTAATTAACTCCAAATCGTAAAGGTATTATATCCCAATTATACACCTTTCTACTGTCTCTAGAGTCTCCCTCTTTGGAGACTTTAAAAATGCTATGGGAGCAGGATCTAGGGTTTAAATTTTCAGAGGAAATATGGAAATCCATGCTGTCTTGTATACATTCCTCCTCTCTGTGTGCAAGGCTTGGTCTTATACAATATAAAATGCTCCACCGCATTAATTTTTCTAAGGCTAAACTAGCTAAAATCTTTCCAAATTTAGATCCAACCTGTGAGAAATGCAGACAGGCCCCTGTCACTTTAATTCACATGTACTGGTCTTGTCCTAAATTAGTTCCATTCTGGAACTCTGTCTTTGAATCTCTTTCACAAATCTCAAATACACCCCTTGAGCCTTCACCTCTTACAGCCATCTTTGGTGTGGTTCCTAGTCATGTAACCCTGCCAATACACAGTTAGGCACATTGGCCTTCTGCACTTTGCTGGCAAGACGCCTGATTTTGTTCCATTGGAAGCAGTCTGTCCCACCCACTTTCACTCACTGGGTAAGAGATGTGATGAATTTTCTTCACACTTCTTGGTTCCACTGAAAGGTTTTACACTGCTTGGCAAACCTTTTTAACTTATTTTGACAGAGTGCAGCTCAAATCCACTGTCTAAATTATTGTACCTTTATTTGTCACATATGACTTTTCTTCTTTACTTTCTTACTTTTCTTATCTTTTTTATTCTCTGTCTTCTATTCATGTATCTGTCTCTGTGTCCTTCTCTTCAATATAATATATTATTATTTTTTTTTTTTTCTTGGCAGACGCCCTTATCCAGGGCGACTTACAACATAAGTGCAAACAAAGTGCAAAAATACAGAGAAGTACAAGGCATCAATCATTACAAATTCAACTTAGCTAAAACATAGCAATTCAAAATAATACATTTTACAAATTCCAATTTACAATTTACACAAGTACAGTAAGAGACTTCCTACATCCTGGACGGTGAAAGCTAAGTGCTGTCAAGATGTAGGATTACAGACGAGGGCTACGGGAAAGGGAGCCAGGAGGAAAACAATCAAGAATGCGAGGAGCATAATAAGCTGAAGTGCTATCTAGCAGGGATAGAGGACTAATATTAGAAGTGCTGTCGGAAGAGATGCATCTTGAGTAAGCGCCGGAATGAGGTCAAGGACTCTGCTGTTTTGACTTCGGTGGGCAGGTCGTTCCACCACTTAGGGGCCGGGGATGAGAAGGAGCGGGCTCTGGAGGAAGGATAGTGGTGAGGAGGCAGAGTTAGCCTTCTGGCACTGGAGGAGCGCAGTGGTCTGGAGGTGATGTATGGAGAGACGAGGGTCTGCAGGTAACTTGGTGCAGTGTGGTCAAGACAGCGGTAGGTGAGGGTCAAAGTCTTGAACTGAATGTGTGCCGGTATTGGGAGCCAGTGGAGGGAGCGGAGCAGTGGAGTAGCGTGTGCGAACCATGGCAGAGAGAATACCAGACGAGCCGCAGAGTTCTGGATGAGCTGGAGTGGGCGGGTAGTGGATGTAGGCAGGCCGGCCAGGAGGGAGTTGCAGTAGTCTAGGCGGGAGAGGACCAGTGACTGGACGAGTAGCTGAGTTGAGTAGTCGGTGAGAAAGGGACGGATCCGGCGTATGTTGCTCAGGAAGAATCTGCAGGTGCACGTTAGCGTTGTGATGTGCTGGGAGTAGGAGAGCGCAGGATCAGGGGTGACTCCTAGATTTTTAGCAGAAGAAGAAGGAGAGAGTGTGGTGGATTCCAAGGGGATCGAGATGGGGAGGTCAGCAGAAGGTGAGGAAGAGTGGGGGAAAAAGAGTAGATCTGATTTGGAGAGGTTGAGCTTGAGGTGGTGCGAGTGCATCCAGGCAGAAATGGCTGACAAGCAGGAAGAGATGCGTGAGGGGATGAGAGGGTAAGAAGAGGGAAAAGACAGGAAGATCTGGGCATCATCAGCGTAGAAGTGGTAGGAGAAACCATGGGATGCGATGAGGGGGCCCAGGGAGCGAGTGTAGAGAGAGAACAGGATCGGGCCCAGGACGGAGCCTTGGGCAACGCCTGTGAGGAGAGGTTGGGGGGTGGATGAGGAGCCTCGCCATGTCACTTGGTAGGACCGGTCACTGAGGTAGGAGGAGAACCAGGTGAGAGCAGTCCCTGAGATCCCAAGGTCAGCGAGGCAGGAGAGGAGGATGGAGTGATCAACGGTGTCAAATGCTGCAGAGCGGTCAAGGAGGATGAGGACTGAGGAGAGGGAGGCCGCCCGAGCACGGCTGAGGGAATCAGTGACAGCCAGGAGAGCCGTCTCAGTGGAGTGAGCTGTGCGAAAGCCGGATGGCAGAGGATCAAGGAGTGAGTGATGTGAGTGATATATGAGTGATGTAATGTTAATTTGATCTTACTGTCTACATGCATGTGTTTTGTAGATACCTTGTGTCATTTCTGTTGCAAAACTAATAAACAAATTGAAATATAAAGTACTAGACTACAAAGCAAAGCTGATGGACAGAGAGAGAGAGTGGTACCTGCTTGTAGTGGATTTCTAGCCAGGTGCTGTGATTGAGGCCAGTGCTCTGGTCAATTCTCAGTGCTTTGAAAACATTCAACAAGCAGTAGAGGCCCTGTGACTAAGACACAGGACACTGGTAAGGATGAATACAAGACTACAGCTGTGTTTACAGGTGTGATATTTGTATTTAATAAATGCATTGAATCATGAAATACAGTATTTTAATACTGGCGCAGTCTACATTGTTCCAATTACATGAAATAAGGAGGGCTCTGGATGTGGCTCAGCTCCCTTCTGTCCCCCGAACCCGTAGGCCGCTGGTACCGACAGTGGAAGGGCCCTGTGGCCTGGAAGCACCTTGAACAAGACAGCCCTTGCAGGGGGTAAACCAGGGCTGAAAACCCAAGTGACACATAGGCAGGCACCTCCAGGTCAATGTCAGTCCAGCAGAACCTACAAAGAGAAACACCAAACCCATAAGACTCAGACATTACTATAACAAGACTGCTCCAGGATTAAATAAGGCCACAACACAACAATGTATATTTGGGAACATACTGGAACAAAATCATTTGTTTGAATAAACAAAGGTAGGCCTACAATTGTGTTATGTTTGCTTCTGTAAGGTAAGGACTCCTATTTGTTATGTTACAGTATTTCTATGGTATCGTTAAGTTGGGGGGTGTTTTCCTCTCAGATTCAAAAATTAAACAGGTGTTTAATGATAAATCCTGCACCACTTGGATATCGTGCATCCCTAGCAATCGTCTTGATTTCGCACATGCGCAGACCGCGCTAGATTGATGTGGTGCATGCGCACACGGGGGCATGGTGAAAATCGTAAACACTCAGAAACCGGGCCCTGATGTTGACGCTTTGGTTAGCGCCAAGAGATGTCCGGCGCCAGTATCAGCGAGTAACAGAAAGTGTGAGTATTAGGTTACATTTCTTTTGGTCCTTCTCCCAAAAAACGTATTTGAGATCAATTGCTGGGTGAGTATAAGCTGCTACACTGTTAGAGGCTACAGTGCATAATAATAAAATGCATAGGCCACTCGCTTGTGTGTGATTAATGTGAGTACAATACAATAATTGAGAGCTACAGTCGCTATAAGGAGGCATGTCAGATGGACTAATATCTGAGTCTGAGTCTGATATGAGACGTTAAGTTTTAACCGGGACAGTCAGCGATTTTAATGAAACGTGTCGGTGTCTCACAATCGTTTAAATGGCCGGTTTTTAGCTTTTCTTGTTTAGACTCACTTAAACCTTAAAACAATCTGGTCACTTTAATAAAACATGTTTTCATTATCTACGCTACACATGCTATTTATCTGGTTTATCTGATGTTTATATTGTGGTTTCTTTTCACTTACATTGGTGTTTATTGTATGGTTTATTTTAGTATTTCTTTAATGAAGGTTTTATTATAATAATTGGTCGTATGTATTTGAGGAAGAAATTTACTTAACTGTTTAATGGATATTGACTTTTTATGGATTGTTTAGTGATACTGTGATTGTTATTCTATTTGCCTAAATTGCACATTGTGTACCCAGCTTATTAAATTGGTTATTAAAAAGACTTGGTTATATATTTCCTCTTGGCTTTTCACTCTCCCTTTACATAACTAATTTTAGCTTCCTGGGTTATTCGCTCCTCTGTCAAATCCAGTTAGGACATGACCTTACTAGGACAGGTTTCGTTACAGTACATATTGATGATCCTGTACTGTTATCTTTACCAACAAAGGCAGATGTGACAAATGAATGCATAACAATAATATTAGTAAATTGGGTTTGATGTATAAGGTGTTGTAGATTATGCAATAGAGGGCGGTGACGTGCACTAGGAGACAATACTATTTTGTGCATATGGCTCTTCTAATATTTTCGGTCATCTTATTACCCAAAATATCAAATACTCTTCAGGATTGCATTCCACAAATAAAGCCAATCCATTTTTAGTGTCCAGCGGTTGGTGCAAAATTAACCCAAGCAGGCAATGCATGGCGCTGTTCATTTTAAAGCCGTGCAGATGTAGCTGCAGCTGCGCCAGGGGGCTGAGACATTGTGAGTGCAATGTGCATGAATACACACACACACACTCAGGACAACACAATGGTCCTGTCCACACTTCCTCCCACTTTGAAACACCCGCGGACGTCCAGTATGAAGCAGCCCAGTCCAGGGGGGATAGATATTTTAAACGGCTGCAATGGCTGCAAAAGAAAAATCGGAATATTTGGTTATTCTTTGTTAACGGAAGAATGGTAAACTGGCCCCCCCTGAATTGAGGCTGCCCCCCCAGCGCCCCCCACAAGAATGCCGTCAGGTCCCCCCTAGTGTGAGCGATACAGCCTAACCCCCCCTGCTTGTGTGGACGCAACACCGTCAGCACCGCCTGTGAGCGTGTGGAAGCTGAACATTGAAACGATACGTGTTTGTTCATTTGAATTATTATCATTATCATTTGACTTAATCTGTACTTGCTGTTAGAAAACTGCAGGATTGACCATTTAGAAAATTGTAGAAATTAGAAATAATTTAGTAGATTTGGACTGTTTAAAGGTAAGCTTGGACAATAACATATATATCACATCTATATATATAAAATGAAAACTGTCGTATATTTTAAAAGTAAATAGATATACACTACTCAAACGTTCTAGAACACCTACATTTTTCCAGATTTTATTGAAATGTACACAGTTTAATGTCTCAATGTACATAGAACAAATACACAATTGGAGATAAAAAATAAATCATGGAATCGTTTTGTTTAACAAATTGTAACCCCTTAAGCTGACATCCCCTCCGGTACCCTTAAAAGGGCACCAAATCCATGTGCTTCTCTTTAATCCCATGTGTACTCTTCACTGTTGTGTTGTTTGCCAAGTATGTGGTATCCCATGAAAGCTGAGACTGTCAGCTGACCCCCCCGCATTTACCCCCCCACCCCCCGCGCATTCTGAAATGGGGCAGTGGGGGGATACTTGGTCTGAGTAGGAATACAGAATCTCAGTATACATAATACAATACATAATTGAATCTGAACTTCTCTGTGTTTGATAGAACATCAAATCATATATACTGGATTAATCGTTAGGTTGTTCTGAACAAAACACGCCTATTTGCAAAGAAATCCAATCGCACCTGAGTGATCTGTGACTGTCTGAGTGAGACCCCCCAACGGAGCAGACTCTGACATGGAAACTGTAAATCGGATGTGTCTGAGAATGAAATGCGCTGGTAGCCAAGAGAATAAGCTTTCAAACAACGTGCGCATTATAGGAATACAGTGTAACTGCTGTGCACAGGAGCTGCCTGTAACACTGCCAAATAATGCTTAAGAGGGTATAGTAACACAGTATATAACTCTGAAATGTACATTGTTTTCAGTTTTTGGTAATCTAAACTTTTTTTTTTTAACCACTGGACTTGAACTGCTTACATTTCAAGAAAAACTGGAAAAATGTGGGTGTTCTAAAACCTTTGACTGGTAGTCTAAGATGTTGACATTTGTTTCTCTAAACACATCCAAGCTTACCTAGGCACTACATGTTCTTTTCAATTACCCGTAATTCTGATCTGTATTTTGGCTTGTTAATAGAAGATATTGAAGTTGGACTCTTAATTCAAAATAACCAATATGTATCTCAATGTAATTTACTGACAGACATCACTCTTTATCACTTTCATTTTTGAAGGAACTGCTTTGTATTCTGTGTATTGTTTTATTGTAGTGCTGCTGCCTTTCTTGGCCAGGTTTTACTTGGAAAAGTGATTTTAATCTCAATGTAAGCTCAAAGTCAAATAGTTTAAATAAAAAAACTATGTATTGAAATAAGAACCTGAATCATGAACCTGCGTAATTGTGCTGAAGGACAACTACTGAAGGCAGAGAGAATTTTGTGTTTGGCATTGAATAGCCTTAAAGAAAACTATGCTGTTTTTGGAAACTTTCATATTTAAGTTGAATGAAGGCAAAAACATTCCAGTCACTCTGAAGAGAGAATACAGTTTACTGTGCGAATAAGTATCCCCTGAATTTAAGATAAAAATCAAATGTGCTGTTCGTAATTAGTTTACAGTTTTACTTCAGATGTCTTGTTTTTGCGTTCCAAATTGAGGAGTTGTGGCATATAATGTAAATGAAGTTACTTCACTAGTAGTGTGATTTCTACGTTGTGTATGTGTGTTTGTATGTATAAACTCATACATTTTTAAAAGATTGTATTTGGATAACAAATTCAGGTATAGCACGTGTCCCCCTTTTGAATGGGTTCTATATATAACATTTTAAAACGAATGGTTCTGTATAGAACGCTATGTTTGGGGGTTCTTCTTGTAACCCCTTTGAAGGGGTTCTACATAGAACCATAAAGGGTTCCACCAGAGCGATTACTCGAGGAACCCTTTATGGTTTTGTGCAGAACAATTTCTTCTAAGAGTATGGAGTGTTGCCACACAATTTCTCTCAGAGGGCTTTTGACCAATGGCAATCCAATCCTGAATGACGTCACCACTATCCTGTTGTACTTCATGGGAGAGATGTATTAAGTAGTTTATAATAAGAAGAATAACAATAATCACCTGTTTTTCATAGTTGCCTATAGGTTTCGTATCCATTGTCTCCTTCATATTAGGAAAGGAAGCTGATCCATAGCCTACTCAGAGACAACTGAGAGTTGGTCTCTGAGCAGCAGCACAAAGGGGTCGAGTCTCTCAATGTCCGTGTGTTGGAGATATTCCACCATATTGGTCCCAGCCTTCAAAACAATGTTAAAGAAAGGTACTCACAGTCATTTTAAATATTACATCCTGTAGTGTTTCTTTTCAAAATATGATCTTATTATGACTTGAACTAAATAAATCCTTTGACCCACTAATACCAAATTACAGTTAGGGGGGCCACAGGTGTGATTTGAAAATACGATCTTCCATGTCTTTCTGTTGTGTTTTGATCTGTGGATCTGTAATTGTCCAAGTGGCTACTGCACATGTACTTATTTAATATTAAATGTGTTATTTAATTAGGCTTGGTTCTTGTGAGCATGTACAAGACGTCAGCTTTTTAAATAACTGTGTGTATTGGATCATACACATTTTAGAAAAACTCTCTCAAACTTCCTGCATTGGTACCTCATCAGGGAGGTAGAAAACGAAGCAATAGCATTGAAAAAGTGTGATTGTAGTTCTGCTCTTCTGCAATATATTTCTACAAGATCAAGAACAGGCTCTGAAAACACTGAGGGTACAGGACGAGGACAGCGAAGCAACGAGCAACACTGGATACAGGATAAGAGCAACGGATACTTTTGGGGATGAACATTTGCAGGTCAGAACACGGATGGACTGGTCGATGTTGGACCGACGTCGTTTTGAACATCGGGCCAACATGGGAACGATGAGCCCGATGAGCACAAAGACGACGTTGGCCCAACGCTGCTGTGCTTTCTGGGAATCAATCGGGCCATCACATTAAGCTGGCCATACACAGCAACCCATCACAATGAACTCATGATGCCAGACCCAAGGGGGGGTTGTTTTTTTGTACGCAATAATATATACTATTTATCAGTGATGCATTCATGGATTCCACAAATTAAGATTATGTAACACAAAGTCGAAGAATGGAACCTCCACCAGAGGGCACTGTTGCTTCAGCGAGTCTAACTTCTCCCTGCACTCTGTCTACATTCCGCTCATCAGTCACTACTCACTCCCTGCCTATTATTCAATCACAGCACCTGTCCACTGTTACTTGATCATCTCCGCACTACATAGTTACACCAGTCTTCCCAAAAGTCATTGCAAATCTTGTTTCTCTTGTGTGACATTGCTGAGCATGTTCCTGGTTCTCTGAACTTTGACTGTCTCTTGTTTGCTGACTTTTGGTTTGTCTACCTTGCCTTGTTTGTCTGTTCCCTTGATCTCTTGCTGTTTCTTCTACCTCGATTCTGGATACCCTTATTGCTCTGTTTGCCGGCTCCTGACTCCTCGTTTGTTTTCTGACCTGTCGATCTGCTTTGAATTTCGCCCCGCACTTGGGTCCTAGACCCCTTGCTTCGAAGGGCTCTGATAGGACTCACACTGGTACATCAGGAATAATAATTTCAAGACAAATATCAGTTACAGACAGGAAAAAGCAGGTAGCTTTAAAATCTAACCAAACACATTTCGAAAAATAAATGTGTGGGTTAAGCATTCCTGGATATACAGTGTTTAATGCATTTTACCTACAGTATGTAATCTAATTAGATAAGATGGGTGTTATGCCCAGAAGCGTTATCCCCACGTCCACCACTAGATGCCGCCCCAGTCCCAGTTTTCCCTTCTATTCTCCTTGCCTTTGTCTCCATTATTGAATAATGACTTTCACCTGTCTCTCGTTTCCCTGCCCATCAACTCTGTCTATTTAAACCCCATCCAGCCACACCCTTATCGTAAAGTCTTGTGCAGTCTGCAACACTTCCGAGCCCGTTTACGGTTTAGGGTTTACCTTTAGTGTTTACTGACCCTGCCTGTGACCTGAGTACTTACAATGGGCCACACTGATGCTACTCCCCTTACTTTTGCCACCATCTCCTTGTAAAATGAACGGGAAAATATTTAGACCAATTTGTGAAGAAGCCAAAGGAGCATTTATTGATGTGAAATCTGTCAGTATAACTGGAAATATACAGTACAAACAAATTGTAAAAAGTATTAGGCCTATGTTTAAACACAAGAATAGACAAACTACTGTTAAGTGTGGTGTGCAGTATACTAATTGTTCAATATATATTAAGAAAATTACATTTAGACCCCTAGGGTCTAAAAACCAATTTAGTGAGAGTGCGGCTACAACATTTTTTTTTCTTTATATATTTTTGCCTTATTTTGGCCAGCACCTCGTGGGAATGAAGATGCTGTAGTGCATGGATGCTTTCAAGTGACATTCATGTTCAATATATATATTTGGAATAATACACATTTTGGGAAAACAGTAATTATTTCTTGATACTAGTAATCAGATACAGGTCTGGGCCAAATTGAAACATTGACCCACCCATTAATCGCACATTACAAATCCTAAGTTATTGATGGGTGACCTCTAGGATAGAAGAAATAAGCTGCTCAAATAAAAACAATGATTTTGTATGTTTGTAATGTGGTATTAATGGGTAGGCCAAATGATTTATTTGGTTCAAGTCATAATAAGATCATATTTTGAAAAGAAACACTACAGGATGTAATATTTAAAATGACTGTGAGTACCTTTCTTTAGTGACGGTTCTGAGGGGGGGCAGGGATTAATTGAGTGTGCTAATTGGAGCTGTGAAGTGTGCAGAGAAAATACAAATGTTTTCTTTTAATATGAAAACAAAGAACTTTTTTTTAACATCGGCCTGGGATTGTGTTTCTTTCCAAGTTTCCTTATTGTTTCTGAGAAGAGACTGTTTACTTGCAAAGTGAACTGGACCCGTGTGACTCTCAGGTAAGGAGAGCCCGTGTTGAACTAAGATGGCTACAGTGAGTTTTCCTGGACAAAGCTCAGGCAAAGGATAGCGCAGAGTGCACCTGCACCTGAGATTGTGTCGAGAAGCTTTGTGATAAGAGCAGGTAAAGAGGGAAAAGAAACACAAGTAAGCAGCAATAGTATTTTCTTTCTTTGAAGCACACTTTTTTTTTTAAACTGTAACGGGACTTCAACTTTTGAAAGGGAACTAGTTGCTAGTGCAGTGTATTTTTATTGAATCCAGAATCGGGACTGAGTTTATTAGAAGAAATAAAGCTTATATTGTGGACAGAACTAACTCGTTTGGCATGCAACTAGCAGCAAACGATGTGAAGCAAAAAAAACAGTTAGCAAGTTAGCAAGTGACAGGTTGTCCTAGGTCCGGGAGTGCTTATGGTTGTTTATGGGTTCCCTTACCTTAGCCAGTGTCATGTACGGGTGTCTTACTGGAGTGTTTGTTTTTATTATAATATAAATAATATATATACATAATATAATATATAATAATGTAATATTTCAGATAAATCGTCACAATGAGTGACGCCAGCATTATTGGGTTTTTGAGAAATAAAAAAACAGAATGTAGAGAAGAAAATGTTGGAAGGAAGTTGGGAGAAAGACTGGTCTCCGAAGGAGCACCGGGACTGGTGGAACCAACAAAAACTCGATAAGACAGAGAAAGGAATTGTGATATTGTGTCAGGTTGGTGAGAATCAAGAAAATAAAATAACAGCAATGAAGGAAGATCATCATAAACAGTATGTGAATTGAGAGCAGAAGTTCTGAAAAATACGACAGAATTAATAGAACTACAAGGCAAATTAGAAGGGCAAGAAAAGTGGTCAGAAAAGGTGAAAGGTGTAGGTGCGCGATGTGCTGCCGTGTTAGGAGCATGTTGCGACACAGATCACTCCGAGGACGACAGGCCCGATTTGGGATGATTTAAATCACAAAGCATGGGAATATGAAATAGACAGATTTGGAGGAGGTTTTGCTAGCGCTCCTCCCACATATAATCCGGAATATAAATCAATCACTGCTTTTGGTTATAATAATACATTGTATCCAGATCTGACCGCTCTGAAAACGGTACCAGCTGCACCCATGCAGGTCAAAACTAGACAGAGTAAAGAGGACGGTCAATCAATAGTCTATACGACTAAAACCCATGTCCCCTTCTCCCCAGGAGAAAAAGAAATGATATGCGCGTCCCTCCCGAAATTAAAACTAAACCAGGGTAACACAACTTTTTGGGATATTCTAGATGAAAAGATGGTTATTCACCTCCTTCACCCACGCGATGTACACATAATCGTGAAGGCTAAATGTCTGCCCAACATTTGGATACAGTTACTACGAGAATATCAGACCGGGGAGTGGGCTAATGTAGCCTCTACAGATCAGGAGGAAATAACAGAACTTTATCACAATGGATCAAGAAAACAGAGATAGTGAAATAATGAAATAATCGAGTGGGATTATTTGACATTTTATTCTAAATAATCATAAACTTAAATAATAAGTTATAAGGGCTGTTTGAGACACTGCAGGGTCAATAAAACATGCCACAGATCAGATATCTGAATTATCTTTGGATATCAATGTGTATGTGCTTTGTGTGTTTATGTATATGTATAGTTTGAAGGTGATATAAGGTAAATGTCTATGTTTTGGCAATCATTTTAGAATTATATTTAAAAATGTAACAACAGATTTATCAGATTCATGAGGATCTGACCATGAGGATCTTTGGCTCTATACAGAGTGCCTCAGGCATCAGAAATAAGAAAGAAAGACTATTATAAGAAAAATGTTAAAGTAATCCAAAATATACATTGAATAAACAGATGGATAATAATAGTAATACATAAATAGTCATGGTGTCCCCACAAGAAGAACCAGAATTTGTTTGTTAAACATCATGTTATGGACAAGCTCTGTAAAGTCAAATTAAAGGAAACGAACGGCTAGAAGAGAGCCTGACAGCCTGTGAAAGCAGGAGAATGTAAACAGTCTGGTGACATGTTACAGTCTTTCAGAAAATGTTTGGTTATTGGTGCCTAGCATATAATACCTGAAATGAAAATCAAAGTAGACCATGGTTTTAACATGAGTGGTGTAGGAAAAGGGTAAAATACCGCAGAAGTATAAGATTACAACTATAGAATAAGTGAGCTCAAGTAATATAAAACACTTTACAGGAGAAAAGGAAGAATGGAAAGGAAGAGAAAAAGAGAAGGTGTCCTAGGATTATGGGAATCATTATTGAGATCAATGACCTATTGGCTAATATTTTGTTAGGTACATATATGACTTCAATAAACGAATAATGGAGTGACATCTGTATACATATAAATAAAACATATTGATAAAAAAACCTGAATACATTTCTTGTAAGAAATTAAGAATAGGAGAAAGAATAGCTGTTAGAATGCAGAGCAATGTTAACCAAAGTTGAAGAGGGTTTGAGTAAGTTGACGAGGGTCTGAGTAAGTTGATAAGGCTTGGGAAGCAGGAAAAGGCGAGTTTGATGTGTGTGAGACAAATGTGCTGCCACTTTTAGCACAGAGAGCTTCTGATGGTGAGTGAATGAAACGTGGGAAAATACGGACGTTACTGAAAATATAACTTGATGTAGAATAAATGAATAAAGAATGAGATATGAGTTAGTTTAAAGTGTAATGTCATGAAACTTTGACTGTATGGAAATAGTCCTTTCACAAACAGTAATACCCTATCAATTAGGAAGGAAGTCCATAAATAAACCAGTGTAAGGGACTGAGATTAGGGAGCTGCCTTATGAGTAAATGCAAGTGTTCTACTACAAACGGTGCAACAGTGTCTATAAACTAATGTCCTGGGATATAAGGAATGGTTACATTACTAGACGCAACACCACTTTTGCAACAGGGCCTAACCGACCTCGCTGCTCCCTGGACAAGTCGGTGGCTCCCCCTGTCCAGTCCACGGGCCCCGTCACCCCCTGCGTCTGGACCGGACGGACCCCCACTTCTACCATGTCTGGATATTAACCCTCTTCTCAGTTTCTCTGTTTGCCGGTTTCCAGCTGCCCTGCCCACTGCACGGAGGAATACCCAAGCAACACAGCCCCCAGGTTAGTAGGTCCAGTATGTAAACAGATACTGTAATGTTCAATGTCTTTCCTCGATTGCTTATAATCCAAGGAGGGGAGAGGGGTGGGCACAGCAGGAAATCACTCGCAGCTTGGCGTCTTAAACTTCTCTACGTTTCCACACTCCATGGAAATCAGCGAAACCAAAGGTGCACTCACTGTAGCCTCCAGAGGAATCCATCTCTCTCTGCTTCTGTCCTAGTGATGGGAATTCTGGCTGGTTTTAGTGAGCCAGACCATTTGGCTCAGCTCAGCAATAAGAGCCAGTTCTTTTGGCTCCCAAACGGCTCTTCATTTAGTACCACTTCTGGCTTTTATAATTCAGCCAAATTTAGCAATGTTTGGACCTATGATTGGTATGTGTGCACATACATCACTTAAATTATTCAATGTAATTATACTTAATCTTATCATTTCCAGAATACCATAATTTTGCATGTTTTGTATTTTTAAAAAAACGTAAATAATGTGAAAACATCAAACACTATTACACGTGTATTGAACGTTTTATTTATATTGAACTATCCAAAACACAAACCATTCCAAGCAAACCACACTCAAAATGGAACCATATAACATAAAAAATGAATTACAATGTGCAAAACAGCAGCATCCAATAGTTCTAGTTGTATTTATTACCAGTGAAACATTATAACCTTGTCTTTAGGGCAGACTGGCATTAGTGCACTGTGGCACTGTGCCTCAGCTTAGAGGGGCTGATCCGGTTTCTGTTATTATCTGCCCTGTTTTGGAGAAGATTCTTCCTGAAGGGACTGATGTCGCTACGATGCACAGTCTCCCTGCCATCACCTTGACCAGTCGTGGGTAGACTGAAGCCACGGTCTCCCACCAGCTCAGCGGGTCTGCGGCTCTTTGGATAAGGGGCTCCTCAAGATAGGATCTTATTTCCAGTATAGCATCTGCTGTGGGATTCCTTCTTGCTGTGTCTCCTGTTGCTCTTTCATCAAAGAACCTCCAAACAGCAGACGTTTGTGGCTCCACTTCTAGTGCCCCTGCTCCCTCTTCTCCCTCTTGGCCTCCTGGTGGTGTAGCCGGCTGGCTGCTGGGGCTGCATCTTGCTGCTGCTGTTACTCTTTGAAGTGCCTCATCAACAGCTCTGTTGTCATTGAAGGACAGCTGTTTGAACCTCGGGTCCAGTACGGTGGTTTCTGAGAGAACAGTATTGTATTCCATTCTGTGGAACTTTCTTTCCATAGATGCACAGAGAGCAGTCACCAACTCTCTCTCTTTCCCTTTGGTTACTGTTCCTCCTGTCTGGTGGTGGGCTGTTATTCTCTGCAGACCCGCGCACAGGAGTAGCATTTTGGAGGCTGTCACGTAGCTGAAAAAAAAAGAGAAAACTCAGAATTATGCTTTGCTTTATTATGTGGTATATGGACTTTGTTCAGTTTATTCTTGTCTATTATTACTGCCATTCCCCTCTAATATGCACCTCTAATATGCACCTCTAATATGCAATTATATAATACTAATGTAAAAACAGTTGTCCACTGTACCTGTCTGCACTGATCTCCACAGTGACTGCTCAAAGGGTTCCAGAAGAGTGCATGTCTCTCGCACTTCCTCCCATTCTTCTTGGCTCAGAGCATCAACAGGTGCATTGATAATGGCCAAGGTAGAGATGACTGCATCCTTGGACTCCAGAACCCATTTCAGCATATGAAATGTTGAATTCCACCTTGTAACACATTCTTGTTTGGACCTCAGCTCAGGCATACCCATCTGGCTTTGAGAAGACTTCAGCTTCTCTGTGGCTCGTATGCTCTTATGGAAGAATTCCCGCATCGCCTTCACTTTGTTCACAGTGGGCTTCATCACCTTCAGGGCATCTCTTACAACCAGGTTGATTGTGTGCGCGAGACATGGGTGGTGGTTCCATTTCAAGTTAATAGCTTTGGTGATGTTAGCTGCGTTGTCAGTAGCACAGCAAACCATTTTGTTTTCTACTTGGCACTCTTTTACCACTCTTAGCAGTCCCTCTGCCAAGTTCTCTGAAGTGTGTCTGCCACTAAACTCAAAACAGTCCAGAAGATTGGACACCATTTTATAATTTTCAATTAAGTGACATGTAGCAGACATGAAGGAAGTGGTGGCTCTGGATGTCCAGCACAGTTGTCAGGCAAACTGCTGTAGCCTTTTTAACCCTTTCTTGCAGTGAAGCACATTGTCTGTCATACAGTCTTGGAATAGTTGTTTGGGAGAGTGTTTTCCTGCTTGGAAGAACATGCATTGGATTGAGAGCATGGGTGTAGCTTCTAAATCCCTTGTCCTCCACGACTGAGAATGGTTGGAAATCCCTTGCAATCATTCTTCTAACTGCACTGATGGATTTATAATTCTAATATGTCTGTGAAGGTTGTTAGTAGACCCTGCTCGATATAATACTTTACAAATTTTACATTCTGCCTTTGTTGTTAATGTTATCAAAATGCATCCAAATGCTACTTCGTTTTGCGACTGTCACTCATCTTGTTTTCTGACCCGTAATTAAAGATGATCTTTTCGCCACACTGCTCGGCCATGCCACTCGCACTGACTGAATGTTGTGTTGAGGTATGTGTGCTGCACCAAACGGGAGCACCGGGACAATGTCATCATACACAGCACAGCACAACTTTTATTCTGTCTTGTATTCATTTATAAGAAATAAAAACATAAGAACAGACATCCTTTCTCAGACGGGACCCGGCTCATTTGTGAACGACATCACTATTCTGTCCCTCTGGGTTGATCTGGGTCCTGCTCCCCGGTCTGCCACCTCCCCTCCTGTCTGCTGTAGTCCACTTTCCAATGTGGGAGGTCTCTGCGGCTCGTATCAGACGCTCCCTCCTCTCCTCTCCCAGGGCAGGGTGATTAAGTGGGGACGTGTGTGAAGAGTGCAGGTGGTCCCAGGTGAGTTGTGTGGCGGTGATTGGCTCAAAGAAACACAAATAATAAGGCATGTGTGCAAACAATCAAAATAATACTAAGTGAATAACAAATTAAACAATAAAGTGAAAGATAATCAACACACAAAATAATGGCAATATAGAACCAAACAAAATACACAAGTCATATTGCATAAAGTGAAGTGAAATATAAATATAATAAGAAATGGTGATTAAGGAGCTTATTAACACCGTCCTTGACATTTACATTGGTTGGGTGTGTGGATACCAGTAATTATTTTTGTTTTTTTGAAATACAAAATAATTCGATTTTTCCGAAGTGCTGAACTTTAATACAGTCTAGAAAGATTAATATTTTTTGTCTTGGGCTATATTATTAACATAGTTTTTCTATTGTATTATTATCTTGGAGTAGGGGCATCTCACCTGTCATGTAAGATTTGGGAGGGTAGGAATAGTGTAGTTATTTTCTGTTTACTTGTTGTGTGCCTCATTACTGTTAGTTCAGGTAGCCACTGTGAATTTAAATCCTGGACCCTACTTTGCCAAATAAGGTCACAGCTATACTTTGGTATGTAAAAAAAAGAAAAAAATAGAAAACGCACATACCTCAAATTTGGCACATACCCCCTGTGGCCCCCCTAACTGGCACCGTGGACAAAACACTGTCAGCACCCCCCCCCCCACTAACATCATGTACAATACACCCCCCCGATGATGGCCCCACTACGATTGCAGCTGGCCCCAGCCATGCCCCCCAAGATGAAAGGGGCTAAAACCACCGATGAATGGCTTGTTAGTGAGTTTGACTTATGATCATGTTTTTAGTTGTTTAATACCTGCAATATGAATAGCCTACAATCATTACGCATAAGTTTGATTTAAAATAACTAATTAAAGGTTAGATATACTGTATAACTTTGAATACTATTCTATACGGAGACATTATGTATTCTTACCATAAGGGCAAATTCGATATTCTTGTTTCTATGAACTTTTTGCATGTAAAGGTTACATATCGTGGTTATGGGATACTTTTTTTGGCATGTTGTTGTTTTCTTTTATGTGTGACTTTTAACTTTATACCCTATAGGATCCAATAACTTTAAACAGTATAACAATAATAATAATATTATAAGAGAAGTAACAGCTAACGCATTGTTTACATGCAAAACCTTGGAAAAACATACTATAGTAAGCAAATGTAAACTATGGGGAATTATAATATTTGCACCCACAGTATAATGGACTAGGGGATAAACAGTATTTAAAAACTTTAAACTTTCTTCTTTAATACTTCCTTAAGTGGCATTACGTGTACATCTTGATTGGTGATTGTTTCGTTACTCTGTAGTATTTCTCATCTTTGTGTCGTCCTGCCGAGTTCATGAATTCTTGCCAAGGATGTTTTTCCTTGATTCCTTTGTCTCCGCAGTGAGGCTGACTGGGATGAAGTATGGCTGCGGAGGTGGGGGGTATGGGGCCAGCACGGTCATGGTCTCGCAATACCAGCCCCAGTCCAAGAGGATACTGTATCTTTTCTGTGACACAATCCGAAGAACAGTGCCTTCATTGAAACTGCGGCGACATAGAAACTAAAGCAATCTTCTGTCCTGTCTCAAAGCAGGACAAAGAGAAGCTGACATGGGAGATGTCAAACAGCAGCTAGATTTTTAAACCTAATAAACTGCCTGGCTTGAAATGTCTCTATGGTGACATAGTGAAAAAAGGTGTAACGAGTTGGACGCCATGACGTAACAATCTGAAAAAAAAAAGTTTTCGGCTAGTGAACATTTGGCAGTACCAGATACCTGAACGTTTAATATCTTTGGTTTATATTTACAATAGGGCTATTTTGAAACATTAAGGCAGATTGCATGCTTCTCCTGAAACCTCCAAAGTTTGCTTACTAATTACAGACTATAAAACATTTTCCACGACTTCAAAATCAATCAACAACTTTCTTTCAGCAGAAAATGATTTTTAATCCTCACCATTTCAACTGAACAGTATTCATTGAAGTGTTATTTCTATGCAGACACTGTTTTCCTGTGATCAACAAACACAATACATTTTATTTAGGCTTCATTGAGAGATTGACTAAAGTTAATCAAAGTAAAAACATTTCTGTGTGAATCTCAATTGTCAGATATAAGAGTAAGGTGGGTTACAGATAATCATATCATTATGTTATCTTTCAAATCGGAAGCACTGCCCAAGGGGGAGGGGTTTCTGCGCACTTCCGTAGGAAACTGATCGAAACATCACTCTATCAAAGCTGGCATTGGCCCCTGCGCACGTCACTCAGAACAGGTCCCTTCCCACTTCCTGTTCTATAAAACGTGACGTCAGTGCAGGTTCATCCTCTTTTGCCTCTTCGCTGGACTCAGGAATGTAAGCTCTCTGTGTTTGTAATAAACATTCAAACTGCGTATTTCGGCTGGCTGGCTCACTTCATAGTGTTGTTCACCACCGTTTTTCACTACACATCGTCTCTGTCTTGTGTGTGTTTAGTTATTATTGAGAGCTAATCCCAATTCTGCCCCTTTTGGTTTCAGTTTTGTTCACAAGAAGAGCCTTTTAAAAATAATAGTCGTGTTTATATAGTTCTATATATATTCCGACTGCTTGCTGTGTTGGTTGTTTGTCCACAGGGCTTTTTCCTCCACAGCAGGAGTGCTAGCAGCGGCAGTAAAATCCATGACGGTCTTGCGGTCACGCGATATGTTTATATTGTATATTGTTCAGCTCGGCTACTCTGTTCACTAGCCAGCTATATATTATATTGTAATTTTCTCATTGGGTCTGTGACCCGCTCCTATTGGATCAGGGGTCCACTGCCATGATATTGCGCGGAGGCCGCACAAGTGCTTGATTGCCCGCGCCAGACATTGTGCAAGTAGAGCAGCCGGCCTTGCTCTTGTAAGCGGAGGGCGTAAGAGTTAACCTCTGTAGCCCCGCTTTCTATATGCTGATTGCAGACAGCTCCCGGTAGAGCGTGACTTCGGTCCTCGCTCCTGGACGGCTAAGGTGCGGCCCTACGGGGCCCCTGAGGTTACTGTCTGGAGTTGTGTTGCCGAGGCCCCCTAGCGGTGCACCTTGGGGCAGGCTCCCTTATCAGCTCGCTGCCTCCGCCCTTGTGAAGGCTTTGTTATACAGCAACCCCTCCCCCTTGGGCAGTGCTTCCGACTTGAAAGATAAGGATAGGTTGTGTATGCAACCCCGGTTATCTGAAAAAGGAAGCACTGTCCAAGGGTTGCAAGGTCGCGTGGAAGTCCTGGCTCCCGGCAAAAGAGGATGAACCTGCGCTGACGTCACGTTTTATAGAACAGGAAGTGAGAAGGGACCTGTTCTGAGTGATGAGCACAGGGGCCAATGGCAACTTTGATAGAGTGACTTTTCGATCGGGTTCCTACAGAAGTGCGCAGAAACTCCTCCCCCTTGGGCAGTGCTTCCTTTTTAAGATAACCGGGGTTTCATACGCAACCTATCGTTCTAATACTTAGATAGATAGATAGGAATATTTATATATCTACAGTGAGGGAAAAAAGTATTTGATCCCCTGCTGATATTGTATGTTTGCCTACTGACAAAGAAATGATCAGTCTATAATTTTAATGGTAGGTGTATTTTAACAGTGAGAGACAGAATAACAACAAAAAAATCCAGAGAAACACATTTCAAAAAAGTAATAAATTGATTTGCATGTTAATGAGGGAAATAAGTATTTGATCCCCTATCAATCAGCAAGATTTCTGGCTCCCAGGTGTCTTTTATACAGCTAACAAGCTGAGATTAAGAGCACTCTCTTAAAGGGAGTGCTCCTAATCTCAGCTCGTTACCTTTATAAAAGGCACCTGTCCACAGAAGCAATCAATCAATCAATCAGATTCCAAACTCTCCACCATGGCCAAGACCAAAGAGCTGTCCAAGGATGTCAGGGACAAGATTGTAGACCTACACAAGGCTGGAATGGGCTACAAGACCATCGCCAAGCAGCTTGGTGAGAAGGTGACAACAGTTGGTGCGATTATTCGCAAATGGAAGAAACACACAATAACTGTCAGACTCCCTCGGTCTGGGGCTCCATGCAAGATCTCACCTCGTGGAGTTTCAATGATCGTGAGAATGGTGAGGAATCAGCCCAGAACTACACGGGAGGATCTTGTTAATGATCTCAAGGCAGCTGGGACCATAGTCACCAAGAAAACAATTGGTAACACAATACGCCGTGAAGGACTGAAATCCTGCAGCGCCCGCAAGGTTCCCCTGCTCAAGAAAGCACATGTACAGGCCCGTCTGAAGTTTGCCAATAAACATCTGAATGATTCAGAGGAGAACTGGGTGAAAGTGTTGTGGTCAGATCAGACCAAAATCGAGCTCTTTGGCATCAACTCAACTCACCGTGTTTGGAGGAGGAGGAATGCTGCCTATGACCCCAAGAACACCATCCCCACCGTCAAACATGGAGGTGGAAACATTATGGTTTGGGGATGTTTTTCTGCTAAGGGGACAGGACAACTGCACCGCATCAAAGGGACGATGGAAGGGGCCATGTACCGTCAAATCTTGGGTGAGAACCTCCTTCCCTCAGCCAGGGCATTGAAAATGGGTTGTGGATGGGTATTTCAGCATGACAATGACCCAAAACACACAGCCAAGGCAACAAAGGAGTGGCTCAAGAAGAAGCACATTAAGGTCCTGGAGTGGCCTAGCCAGTCTCCAGACCTTAATCCCATACAAAATCTGTGGAGGGAGCTGAAGGTTCGAGTTGCCAAACGTCAGCCTCGAAACCTTAATGACTTGGAAAGGATCTGCAAAGAGGAGTGGGACAAAATCTCTCCTGAGATGTGTGCAAACCAGGTGGCCAACTACAAGAAACGTCAACAGATGTCACTCTTTGAATCCACTGTCAGCAACCCCCACAGACTCTACTTCACCTTCTCCTGACTCTTTCCTCCTCCTCCCTCGTCTCTCACTGCAGATGATTTTGCCTCCTTCTTCTCCTCCAAGATCGCAGACATCCGTAAGCTCTTCAACAGTCCCCCCTCCTCTCCCATCACACCCAAACCTCCCACCGACCAAGCTTCCTTTTCTTAATTCTCACCTCTATCGGACACTGAACTATTATCTCTCCTTCTACGCCACAAACCTACAACGTGCGCCCTGGACCCTCTCCCTTCTCACCTCCTCCAAGCAGCCACTCCTGATCTCCTCCCTCCTCAACTCCTCACTCCTCTCTGGCTGTTTCCCCTCTGCATTTAAACAAGCTGCTGTCATCCCACTCCTCAAGAAACCAACCTCTCCTCAGAACTACCGCCCTGTCTCCCTACTCCCCTTCCTCTCAAAGACTCTCGAGCGGGCGGTCCAACGTCAGCTCTCTGCCTTTCTGTCCCATCATTCACTCCTGGATCTTCTGCAATCCGGCTTCCACACAGCTCACTCCACTGAGACGGTTCTCCTGGCAGTCACTGACTCCCCCAGCTGTGCTCGGGCGGCCTCCCTCTCCTCAGTCCTCATCCTCCTTGATCTCTCTGCAGCATTTGACACTGTCGATCACTCCATCCTCCTCTCCTGCCTCGCTGACCTCGGTATCTCTGGAACTGCTCTCACCTGGATCTCCTCCTACCTCAACGACTGGACCTACCAAGTGACATGGCAAGGTTCCTCATCCACCCCCCAACCTCTCCTCATAGACGTACCCCAAGGCTCCATCCTGGGCCCACTCCTGTTCTCTCTCTACACTCGCTCCATGGGCCCCCTCATCGCATCCCATGGTTTCTCCTACCACTTCTACGCAGATGATGCCCAGATCTTCCTGTCTTTTCCCTCTTCTGACCCTCTCATCCCCTCTCACATCTCTTCCTGTTTGTCTGCTATCTCCGCCTGGATGCAGTTGCACCACCTCAAGCTCAACCTCTCCAAATCGGATCTCCTCTTTTTTCCCCACTCTTCCTCACCTTCTGCTGATCTCCCCATCTCAATCCCCTTGGAATCCACCACACTTTCTCCTTCTTCTTCCGCAAAAAATCTAGGAGTCATCCTTGATCCTGCGCTCTCCTACACCCAGCACATCACCACGCTGAAACGCACCTGCAGATTCTTCCTGAGCAACATACGCCGAATCCGTCCCTTCCCTTCCCAACTACTTGACTCAGCTTCTCGTCCAGTCACTGGTCCTCTCCCGCCTGGACTACTGCAACTCCCTCCTGGCCGGCCTGCCTGCAACTACTGCCGCTCCAGCTCATCCAGAACTCTGCGGCTCGTCTGGTAATCTCTTTCCCTTGCACACGCTACTCTACTGCTCCGCTCCCGCCACTGGCTCCCGATACAGACACAATATTATTATTATTATTTTTATTTCTTGGCAGACACCCTTATCCAGGGCGACTTACAAAATAAGTGCAATACAAAGTGCAAGAATACAGTTATGTACAAGGCATCAAACATTACAGATTCAAATTTACATTAAACAAAGCAATTCAAGACATAATACATTTTACAACTTCTAATTTACACAAGTAAATACACTAAGTAAGGTCATACATCCTGGAAAGTAAAGTTAAGTGCCGTCAAGATGTAAGGTACAGTCAGGGGTTACGGGAAAGGGAGCAAGAGAAAAATCAATCAATAATCCAAGAAGCATGACAAAATGCTATGAAGTGCTATCTAACGGGGATTAAAGGTACTAATATTACAAGTACTGTCTGAAAAGATGTCTTTAGTAAGCGCCGGAAGGATATAATAGTTGTAATATTAGTCCTTTTACTCTCCTGTAAGATTGCACTTCACAACATTTTACCATGCTTCTTACCTTGTATTATTGATTTCCCCCTTGCTCCCTTTCCCGTAGCCCTTGACTGGGACCTAACATCTTGACAGCACTTAGCTTTCACTTTCCAGGATGTATGACCTTACTTAGTGTATTTACTTGTGTAAATTAGAAGTTGTAAAATGTATTATGTTTTGAATTGCCTTGTATAATGTAAATTTGAATTTGTAATGTTTGATGCCTTGTACTGAATTGTATTCTTGCACTTTGTATTGCGCTTCTATTTTGTAAGTCGTCCTGGATAAGGGCGTCTGCCAAGAAATAAAAATAATAATAATAATAATGTGTATTCTGAACATAACCCATTATCAATACAAATAAGGGGAATGTTTTTTTTTTTTCTCTCAATGTTCTAACACTCCTCAAACAACAAAAATGCAGTAGAAGAAAATACATTTGTGCTAGGAAAAGAACAGAAAAAATTAGGCTACATCTCACCTTCTTTGTGGGTCTGGCCATAAGACTTCATCCACATCACATGCGATGTTGTCTTGAGCCAGGCAGCGTGGAAAGTATCGCCTGGAGTGCCGTATCCAGGCCTGGCATGACCCCTGATCGATGTCTCCACAAGCCTCCTCCATTGCCTGTAGAAGTGGTATGCCTTGGTGGGGCTGGCGATCATACACCTTTCAATGCCATACAGAGAAGAATTCTTCAATAGGATTCAAGAACGCAGATTATGGGGGCGATTGAGTGGTGACCTGTGAACCAATTGCGGACCACAGCAGCCCGGTGGAAACTAACATTGTCCCAGATGATAATGTACCTGGGCTGTTCTGGCACCTGGTCATTAGGGATTAGTCTGTTCGTGGAGGGTGTCCAGAAATGTGATGATGTGTGCAGTGTTGTATGGGCCAAGGATTGCATAATGGTGAAGGACGCCATTTTGACTAAGAGCCGCACACATTGTTACGTTGCCACCACATTATCCCGGGACGTTGATGATGGCACGGTGTCCGATATTTCTGCCGTGGCCGCTTGTTTTTGCAAGGTTGAAACCTGCCTCGTCCACATATATTAGCTCACGATACACTGAATCTGCTTCCAGCTCCATGATTCTCTGAAAGAGACAAAACAAAACAATGTAGCACAGTATGAAAAAACAGGGATCAGTCAATATGATGTAGCACTGTACACTTCCATATCCAGTTCCAATGATAGGATAGTATAGCTTACCTGCACATATTCATATCTCAATTGTTTTACACGGTCTGAGTTTCGTTCAAAAGGTTTGAAAGGGACTGTACAGCTGCTTCATCCTAATTCTATTACGTTTCAGTAGATGAGAGAGTGCAGAGAGACTGTTGATGTTGTGGAATGTGTGATATCTGCCATTATGTGGTCCTGCAGTTCTCTGAGTCTGATTCTCTGAGTCAGTTATTTTATATTTACAATGTACGTCTCCTGCTCTGGGGTGAACAGTCGACCAGATACTGGTTTTCTTGCAGTTCTGTAAAAACATTTGAATGGTTTTACAGTTTTCCCCAATTGCATACACACTATTATACCACAATACTACTAAACTGTTAACACAATGCCCATAATAAAAAGTCACATCTGCTAAACACACACAGGGGAAAATTCTGGCATAAAAACTATATACACAGCCCTCAAAATCAAATAATTGTGTCAGAATCACACACACATACATCATATCTGTTTCTCACACTGAGCATTAAGAATACACTGTTTAGAAAAATAAAACTCTCTCCTCAAAATGGAAGATTCATGTAGGAAAACAAAAAGAATCCACCAACACAGACCATAAAGAACTTTATATTATACAATGTTTGATCCTGGCCAGGGGTGGCACAGTGTTGTGTTGGTTAACACTGTTGCCTTACAGCTCTAGGGGTCCCAGGTTCAAGACCCAGCTTGGGGTGCCTGTCTGTATGGAGTTTGCATGTTTTCCCTGGGTACATGTGGGTTTCCTACAGGAACTCCAGTTTCCTCCCACTGTCCAAAGACATGTGGGTTAGCTTAACTGGCCATACTAAATTGCCCTATAGGTAGGGGTGTGTGTGTGTGTGTTGCCTAGTGCTGGCCTGGCATCCTGCACTAGGTGTGTTCCTGCCTTGCACCCTATGCCTGCTGGGATCAGCTCCAGCTTCCCTGTGACCCAAAATGGTTTTGAAAATGGATGGATGCATGGATGATCCTGCATACCCATAAATACATATCAATGTATTTATGTATAACAAGCATCAAAATGCAATGAACAACCCCCTGCTGACTGATAGCAGCCCACATGCTTATGTTTCCACCCCTTTGGCCAGGGACCTGCTCGTTGGCCAATGATGTTCCTTCCCCAGCACCGCCTCTTGGTCAGATTGAATCCTGCCTTGTCCACATAGATGAACTCAATGTGGCCATTGCTGGCATCAAGCTTGAGTATTCTCTGACCATGTAGGAACAGTGATTAGAACATGGTGCATTAGTGCACTTCCTGGACCTCTCTCTCTGCCAAGTGCACAATAGTACTGTAAACAGATTCATACTCACTTGCATGTAAATGTAGCACATCTCTTTCACACGATCAGGGTTCCTCTCAAATGGTACTTATATATTTGCTTCATTCTCATCCTGTGCCTTCTCAGCAAACGAGATAGTGGATATTGAAACATGGTCTATGTTCTGAAACATCCCATTGTCTTCTATTATACAAGTTTGGATTTCTCGGAGTCTAATCGCATTATTTGCCAACACCATGTTGACTATTTCAGCCTCGTTCTTGGGTGAAGAGACGTTTCTCCCACCAGCAGCTGGTCTTCTCAGCCCTGTATGCAAACAATACAATGTCATGTACAAACATGCAATACTCTTGTTGATATATGAAATCCAAATATTGTGCATGGTAAATTTATACCCACTCACTGGTTCGTAGTCCTGAATGTCCTGATGATTCCAGCCACAGTAAAGCGGCTCAAAATTGGCTGCACTCACTGCCCAGCTTTTCGAATACTCATCCCATGGTTGATTACACTATCAACCAGTGTGGCTCTTATTACATTCGATATATTCCGTCGCCTTCATCGTCCTCTGTTTCTTCCCCTCCCTCTTCCCCTTTCTGCTCTTTGTGGCTCCATTTTTCTTGTACAATCATGAGTCCTCGTGTGACCTTTTTTTATACTTGAAAGAATGAGGACAACTGAGTGAACAATTTGGTTAATTGGGTTTGCACAGGGTGGGTGCGGTGGTTAGCACTGCTGCCTCACAACTCCAGGGGTCCTGGGTTCTAGTCTGTTTGGAGTTCACATGTTCTCCCTGTGTGCGTGTGGGTTTTCTCCAGGCTTTGCAGTTTCCTCCCACCGTCCAAAGACATGCAGTTTAGGTTAATTGGCCATAATAAATTGCTGTGTATGTGTTGCCCAGCGATGGCCTTGCATCCTGTCATGGTTGTATTCCTGCCTTGTGCCCTATCGCTGCTGGGATCGGCTCTGGCTGCCCTGCGACCCTCACAGGAATAGTGTGTTTCAAAAATGGATGGATGGGTTTGCAGACGTGAAGTGTGATGTAGTACATTAGCACTTTGAGTTTTGTCTGATGACTCATGTATTCACACAAACGGCACAGGTGTTTTCTCAATGACAATTGTGCCAACACATTGAGAGTTGCGTGTAGTGTTTTGCAACATGAGTGAACTGGACTCACCAATTGAGTTGAAGCAAGTAGAAGGTGTGCATAGTCCAGCAGAAATGGTTCTGGGATGTTCGCTTGAACCTCGGATCACTCTGTGTATGCTTTCGGTCACAGTGTATAAACGACTGAGAAACTGTAGTGAGAGATCCTTCTCATTATGAAAGTACAGTACATATTACTGTACCAGTAAGACTACAGCACTTACCGGTTTCCATCTCAAAATATCCCGATTATACCTGCAACATATTTGATTGAACCCATTGCTCACTTGTTAAATGCATTGCCTACAAGTGTTAATTGTTTCAGAGATAGTGCTTCAAGAATCACTGTTAGTGTTTAAGCATTCTGAAAAACCTGAAAATTGTCACGAGTGGCAGTGAACAGTGGGTCCAGGGGCGTTGCAAGGGGGTAGGCATCCCAGGCAATTGCCTGGGGCCCCGGGCTGAGGGGGGTCCCCCAAATGGGAAACCCCCCCGTGCTCTCCCTGGCTTCACCATCAGGATTTATTTTGCCTGGGGCACTCACATACCCTAGAATCACCTCTGACTGGGTCACATGAAGTCTCGCTACACCACCCCAACTGAGTTACGCGAGGTGGGGACTCGCTCCCACTCACTTATTTCCCCCTGCAGGTAAGATCCCAGGACAGACACCACCAGTAAATAAGAGGTCTTATTCTAGTCCATTAAGTAAAATTCACCATGTACAATACAACAGGGGCAACTAGCAGGGCACGAAGTCTGACCGTTCCCTCGATGGTTTTTTTACAATTAAAATTGCCTTTAATCACCTGGGCAAAAATAAAAATGCTGAAACCTATACAAAAGCTGAAAATAGAATAAACTATACTAAATTCCCAAATAAAACTAAGCCCAGACAATACCCCCTATATTCACAATCAAAAAACGTATATATAAAACGGAGGAGAAAGGCGAGAGAATAGTCTCAATTACACAGTCCCAACTCGGCTCAGCCTTCGGTTCCGTCCCAGGCTAGAGATCCTCACAAACGAGCAGCTCGTCCACACAAGCAGCCGCAATCCAGGACAAAGAGGGAGAAAGAGCAGTCTCAGGAGGAGGACACGCTTGCTCACTGGCAAGTACTGCGATCACAAGCTCACAGGGATATTGAGCGCATCCCTCTCACCTGTCCGCTATGCGCTTCTCCCTCCGGCTGCTGGTCTGGAGCCCCAAAGTGCCGTCTATCGCTGAGAAGCTGGAAACCGCAGAGCCAAGAAGGCAAGTCCAGGAATACAGTCTTGTAGAAGCCATGTCAATGTCTCTCGCCAGTAATATTCCCTTAGATCCTCTTGTCGCTGTCGAGTCACTGCGTCCAGCGGCTAATGTTTCTCCAGGCAGCTCCCGATCTGCAGGGACCCGTTCCGACCCTGCCAGGAGTTAGTGCCTACCGGCTGGCACCCTCACAGCCACTATCCTCTCCTCTGTAACCCGTCCTGCAGTCACTGTCCCTACTGGCGCTCCGCCGTGCCCCTTTGTTCTGACAGGGCAGCCTTTATCTCCCGCTGAGTGTCCACAGGTGTAGTGGCCGTGAGGGAAGGCGGGCACTGCTCAGTGATACAGGTGCACCGCATTGGGGATCAAAGCTTCTGCCTGTTCAATAATAGTGAATATCAATAAAAGTCAATCAATCAGTGAATACAATCAATGAAAACAAACAATTTGAGAAGAAAAACACGACTCAATCAGTGAATAATAAAAATTTAATCAAATAAACAATAATACTCATAACTGGAAGGTTGTGGGTTCAAATCCCAGGTGAGGCAGTGCTGTTGTACCCTTGAGCAAGGTACTTCACTTAGATTGTATAAATGGGTACAAATGTAAGTCGCCCTGGATAAGAGCGTCTGCTAAATGACAAATAATGTAATGTAAACTCTGCCACCTACTGTTTGACATGTTTAATAGACTGAGAAATTCTGTGATCAAATTGTATTTCAACGATACAAACCAAGACCTGTTAGGGGAATTAAGAATTAAATATTTGAGACCCAAAGAAAGTAGAGATTATCTTTTAAAGCTTTCCTTTTATACAAGTTAAAATGGTATTTCCACAACAGTCCTAAATTCCTGTTGTCATTTATTTGGGGAATGTGTGCTGGAAATAGATCACATTGACCATTTCTAATGTGCTCTTTTTAGGGGTTTTAACAATTGGTACAGCAAAAAATTGTCAATAATGTATAATATCCTTACAAAAATTAATTATCTATAGCTGTACTTTAATTGCCTATGGATTTACTAGTTTGTTTATTTGGTGATCCTATTTTTTAACCCAGAAACATTGTGGAAATATCTCAGGTTCAGGTTTAACTTACAGTTTCTCTGCTGTTCCTATGGATTTTTTACACCATCCCCCTTAAAGTATTCTTTATTTAGTAATATGCTGTAAATGCATTGTTAGGTAGGGCTGTTAAGAGGGACATGAAGTCTTTGAAAATTGATATGTTTCACTGACTATTCAAAATGTATCAACACTATTTTTCTGGAAATTACACAGAATTAAAGGTGAAAAATGCATGTTACTGAGACTAATGTGTTAATATATTTCTATATTGGATAGTAATGCAGTAAACTAGGTATTTTTAAGACCTTGACAGATTTCCCTTCAAATTACCGAGATGTTAGATAGAGTCAGAGGGACACTAGTTATAGAACCGATTGCAAACTGTGATCACAATATGGTTATCTTTGAGGCATTCTTTCAAAAAACAAGGTCCAATTCTAAAACAATGGTCTACAATTTTAGAAAAACAAACCTTGAATGTGTGACGCGGTAGAAGAGGTAGACTGGAGCACACTGGATACAGATTCAGTTGAAAATGGATGGGTATATTTTAAGAATATACTACTTGAGGCTCAGGAGCAATTTGTAAAATTGAGGACCAAAAAACACTGGCCAAAATGGTTTAATAGAGGTATGCAAAACAATATAAAGAGAAAGAAAATGTTGTATAGCGCATACAAAAGGGATGGTGACAAAACAAAATACGTAGAATTTGTTGAGCTGCAAAGAGATCTTAAGAAAGGGATCAGGAAAGCAAAGAGGGAAATAGAAAGAAACATAGCTCTTGGAGCTAAAAGCAATGCAAAGAGCTTTTTTCAATACTACAACAGCAAGCGGTCAATAAAGGAGGAAGTGAAACAGATAAAGGGCAAAAATTTAGGTATCGTGGAAAACTAACAAGATGTGGCAAATGTTCTAAATGAGTATTTCAAAGAGGTTTTTACAAAAGAAAAAACAGATAACATGTCACAGGTTAACAATCAGTCCAGTCAAACCCTAAGAGAGATCAGTATAAATGAGGAAGAGGTACTAAAGGGAGTAGGAGAAGTAAAAACAAACAAATCACCTGGGCCAGATCGGATATTTCCAACAGTACTTTATACAGTATTATTTATAGGCCGCTAACTCAAATATTCCAAATGACACTTAAAACAGGGGATGTGCCAAATGACTGGAAGACTGCAAATGTCATACCAATCCACAAGAAAGGGGATAAAACCGAGTCAGGAAATTACAGACCAATCAGTCTCACCTGCATCACTTGTAAAATGTTGGGAAAAATTATTAGACAGAAAATAGAGGAGCATCTTAATGAAAACCATATTCTTGGAGATAGTATTTTGATAAGAGCATTTTAGCTCTGAGCTGAAGCACTGATCTAAAGAAGACCTCTCCCCCCAAAGTTATCAGATTTCCTTAACTCATCAGCGGGTGAACTGGTTTACATCAAAGTGACAGTCTTGGGAGGATGGCACCGAGAATAGGCCAAATAGTTTGGAATCCTGCTGTGAGATGTCTGGGGAAGGGGGCCTGTAGGTAATAAAAACTCTTTGAAATGGACGAGAGCCGAAATCCAGACACAGAGCTACGAACCCGGGCCAACCGGAATTTCCAAAAGATGGCATGGATTGACATCAGTCATAAATCAAGCCCCCCTCCAATAGGACACTGGGGGCTGAAACTGAAATCCAATCTCACAAACTCAAGAACCAATCATCTATTGATCTGACAGGCATATAAAGGGTAGCGCATGGCATCTCTCTCTCTCTCTCTCTCTCACCTGAACCAGTAACTCGCTGCCACAGCTCAACCTGTAGCTTTGTTGCCTGAACCGGAACCAGAAACCAACTAAGTCTTTGCCGGCAACAGAAGGGTTAAACTGGGAGAAGGAGATTGAGCCGTACGAAGAATTCTTTTAAAGTACTTTATTAAATAAAGAACTTTACAAACTGCACCTGCCCGCCTGTGCCCACCTGATCAGTGGAGTTTTACAGCTGGACACGACTGTATACGAAAGTGTCAGTCATTTAAATAGCTTTTTGAGTCTTAAAAACTCAACCCTTGGAACCAAACAGGGCCCTACTTTCCTCAAAGACTTTGTCTTCAAATAAGTACGGTGAGAGACCCTGCTTGCCAAGAAGATTTTGTGCACAACCTTGGAGCCTTCAAACCAGTGGAAAATTTGTTTGGAAAAGACTCTACATTCGCAAAACCCCAACTTCCAGGTGCATCGACTGAGTGGAAGTTCTTGGACAAAGCCGAACCGGACTGCCTTTGTTCCAAACCACACGAACCTCGTGCCGTGTGCTGTTATCTGAGCCCGAAGACAGAGAGGCCTCTCTGCGCCGAAGTTCAGATAAGATTAACAGTTTGGAGTTTGTGATTCATGACATTTGAGAAATCAATTAGAAATATTATTCTGTGATTCATAACTCTAGAACGTGTAATATCATTTAGTTTTGCTTAAATATAAATGTGTGTTGCATTAAACTGTTTTGTTGACAATTTTAGAAATAAAATCTGTCAACGCCGAGAGATATCTTCTCATTCCTGTTTAACTGTTTAGTCTGAAATTGACACACGTTAATAGACATTAGATTATAGGTGGCCCTGCCTATCCTTAATCATTGAATAATAATCAGTTAAGGGAAATTGTGGTAACAAGTAATGATAGGATCTTTCTCGGCACCTAAACGTAAATGAGACTGATATATATATAACGAGAAGTTACCTGACATAAATACTAACCTGCGTAGTTATTTAATGTCTGACTAACAATACTAATGAGATACTCACCTTCGTCTTACTAACCGGTATTGTAGTCAATGTGTTTATAACCTTTTTTGTTTAACGATTTGTGTGTTATCATATGCGATCCCATGGTCTTTGATTTGGTCACAGAAGTGATTTGTCTTTGATTTGTTGATCTAGAGTTGAATTTTAATTAGTTTTTCCCTTTTGTATAATTAGTGTAGTGCTACATTTAGTCTTTGTTTTTAATAAATTTGACAATTTATATCTTTGGAATTGGTGTCTGCATCCAATTATTACGGAAATTGAGTTCTACAAGATTCCAGGATTCGTGATAAGGTGATACTATAAATTCACTTCTTTAATTGAAATGTATAAGTGTACCTTACGCTACATAGTCAACATGGGTTTAGACAAGGCAGATCATGTCTTACTAATTTATTAGATTTTTTTTTATCATGCAACTACAGCTGTAGATCAGGTGAAAGCATGTGATATCATATAATTAGATTTCCAAAAAGCTTTTGATAAGGTTCCACACCAAAGACTGATCCTCAAATTGGAAGCTGTAGGCATTCAGGGTAATGTAAGTAGATGGATTATGAACTGGTTGATGTCTAGGAAACAGAGGGTGTCGATTAGAGGAGTTGCTTCTAACTGGAGTGAGGTTGTTAGTGGAGTTCCACAGGGATCAGTACTAGGGCCTTTGCTTTTTCTAATCTATATGAATGATCTGGACTCTGGGATAGTTAGCAAACTTGTCAAATTTGCAGATGATACTAAAATAGGTGGCTCAGCAGATACAATCTTGTCAGCACAGGCTATTCAGAGGGACTTGGATAATATTCAGTTGTGGGCCGACAGCTGGCAAATGAAATTCAATGTGGACAAGTGCAAGGTAATACATGCAGGTAACAAAAATGTCCACTATAATTACAATATGGGAGGTACAGATCTAGATGAAGTAACACAGGAGAAAGACTTAGGAGTCTATGTGAACTTCTCACTTTCTCCATCCAAACAATGTGGGGAAGCAATAAAAAAGGCAAACAGAATGCTAGGGTATATTGTCAAAAGTGTAGAATTTAAAACAAGGGCAGTAATGTTCAGACTGTACAATGTGCTAGTTAGAGCTCATCTGGATACCGTGTACAGTTCTGGGCTCCACACTTCAAGAAGGATATCGCTGCTCTAGAGGCAGTTCAGAGGAGAGCAACCAGACTCATTCCAGGTCTGAAGGTAACGTCCTACTGAGAGACTGACGGAACTGAACCTTTTCACCAGAACAGAGGAGACTACGTGGGGACTTGATCCAAGTCTTCAAAATCATGAAAGGCATCGACCACATCAAACCAAAGGAGCTTTTCCAGATCAGCAGGGACACACGCACCCGGGGACACAAATGGAAATTGGGCTTCAAGGCATTCAAAACAGAAAACAGGAGACACTTCTTTACACAGAGAGTAGTCACAATCTGGAATAAACTACCCAGCGATGTGGTAGAAGCTGAAAGTTTGGGAACATTTAACAATAGACTGGATAGGATCCTTGAATCACTTAGATATTAATGGACACCAAACGAGCACGATGGGTCGAATGGCCTCCTCTCATTTGTAAACTGTCTTATGTTCTTATGAAAAAGTACAACATTGTAAAGAAAAAACTACTTACAGCATGAAGGAGGAGTTTGTCCATTAGCCAATGCCGATTTTCTTCTGTCACCCCTGGAAGTTCCCAGCTTACTGCCAATTGCAGTATAATGCTTTTGTCTTCTTCGCTGAGAACTACTTCGGACTCCATGTACAATAAATAAAATAAAAAAACACCTGTCTTATGAAAAACATACCACAAAGCAGTAATGCAGCGATTTCAACAATGTTCATATTAAAAGTAAGACATTTAATATAACCATATGCATTTACATAGATTTCTGAATATATCACACTCAATATAAGTTCATCATTTATCATCACATCAATAGTTACTCAGCTAATGTAATCCATAGAATAGCTTGACTTTATTTTAATGTCACGAAATACATTTTTATTAGTTGTTTAAACACAGAAAACTTAATCTGGTTTAGCTCCACTTTGCAGTCTTAGTTATTCACATTTGACAATGATCATCCCACCTCACATCAGTGATGTACACTTCAGTACATTTCAGCGTCCAACCTACAACATCGAATTTGGGATAATTCCGTTCAAATTAATGCTTGTTAACATTTTTTAAGGCCCAGAAACTTAGAATACAGAGCAAACACAAGTTTCAACCATTGAAATACTTACTAATTTGATTGTTTTTCACGGACATCAATATCTGGACAATCACAAATATCAAGACTGGCCATTTCTGGTGCACCTCCAAGCAGCACATGGATCATTGCAGGACTTCCGATACGGAGGACAATGTTTTATCAGTGATTCCTGAGGGAGGAAATCAAATAAGAATACACATCAAATCACATTGTATATATACACATATATATATATATATATATATATTATAGAACACTGAGGATTTCAAAACATGCACGCTTATTGGCCGACATATATACTTCAGCGTTTAGTGTAATCATCTGCACAAACACTGAAACCCCACAGGAGATGAGATGTAGTAAACATGTAGTTGCTGCTACAGTGCGTCACAGCTCTCACATAAACACGGCATTGCAGGAGATGAGTGACGGCAGAAACAGCGCACAGTTAATAGTGCCTTCCGCGCTCATATTCTGTTGCTGGAGTAGCTCAGCTGGAGAGCAGCAGGGTGACGATCCAGAGGATCTGGGTTTGAGGTCTGGCCCGGCAATGTGTGACTTGACATCCAGCCAATGATTTTTTATTTGCAGGATGATCTCATGCAGCGACCATGATTGCACTGCGCTGTATAAGTCATGCTCGCACTGTCCTGGGCCTTTGCTTTTGTATGGAGGATAATCCATGCCAAAATTAAAAATGAATACAGAGAGAAAATCATAAATGAATCAATCAATACATGTTGAAATAAATAAATAAATAAATAAATAGACATTTAAACAATAGACATAGGTCAATATGCAGCGGATCCTTTGGAAAACCGAGCTCAAAATCCTTCACCAACAAATAGGCCACGACTTGCCGCAGCCCTGTAGACGGGGCGTCCATTTTCCACATATATTTACTAGCTAAGAGTTGTATTGTTGTGCAGAAGCTATTTTTTGACTTTGTTCTGAATCGTACTGTCTGTTACACATGGCTCGAAGCCATATTTTACACTTTCTATTTTTGTCTCTCTTTTTTAGCCCAAGTGTCAAGGATTTTCGCCCATGTAGAAGATGTGCAAAAAGAAGCGCACTTTCCCACTCCAGCGCCGCGCTGTTACTGACACGCACAACTGCTGCTGTCTAAAAGGGAAAAACGAGGCCATGGTCCCTACTAGACAACAAAAGGACGAGCAGTTCAGTTTGTTCAGGGAGGCTGTGTTGAAGCAGCATGAAACTGGTAAACCACTGCATCTGAAACTGGATTTAAGAGACAGCATGGAGAATAAAGAGAGGGACATTTTATCATTTTATAAATTGTCCAAAGTTGAATGGGCCTGTACTTTAAAATGCACGCTTGAAGGTATTTGAATTGGAATTTTACATAGTCTTTTTGTTTTTACGATTTTGATTATGGTTTCATTTTTTGATATTCTGAATTTTATTTCCATAGGTGATGCAGCTGTAGGTGAAGCAGTGACGAAGTTCTTTTTCTCTACAATTATATCAAAGCTTCAGTTTGGTATGCATATTACTTTCTATAGAAACAGGGTTTTTAAATTGTTATTTAGAAATGTCAATTATATTAACTTGGTCAATCATATTACAGATCACGATGTATTTGTAACATTCGTCATATGCTTGTGGAATACCTATACATATTTTATCGGTCATATTTGAACTTTGTATACATCACCAATGTAACAGAATATCGATGCGCTGTAGAGTGGAGGCATCCCATTCACAATGGCTTAAGTTTATTAAGTGCACAAGGATATCAATGGTCAGGTTATTCTAAAAGTCCTACAGAAGTGATTGTTTCCCATATTAGACAGTATGAATAATATTAATCATACTGTTATTAGACAGTAGATTTTATTAATGAGCTGTGCATGTTTTGACATCCTCAGTGTTCAATAATATATATATATATATATTTATACAATGTGATTTGATGTGTATTCTTATTTGATTTCCTCCCTCCTCAGGAATCACTGATAAAACATTGTTATTTGAAGGAGACCCTGACCACTTAATTCCCTCTATATCGGAATTTCTCCCTGAAAGTGACATGTTTCAAGTTGCTGGGCGAATGATTGGACATTCTTTCCTCCACGGAGGTCCTAGTTTAGCTGGATTAAGTCCTGCTTTAACAGCGCACCTCTCCCGGGAAGCACTCTGGTGTCTTACTAAACCACAGGGAGATTGCCATCGCAAGATGACACAAGAGACTCTGATGGTCACTATGTTAGAGGTGAGGAGGCTCCGATGTTCCTGCTTAATCTTTGCACTAGTCAAAATAGTTTAAATCGCTTTTATGGCCGTTCCCAAAGACAAACTTTAAAAGGAAAGTGTTATGAGTCAAAGTAGCTAATTAAGCAGGATGCACCTTTTGTCCATCTGTGTGCTACTTTGAAAAGGGAACTTGCGTGCTTGCTAGAATTATGGTTTTCATAGATCACTTAGTTTTGCGAGCAATCGTTAAGTTTGGCATTTCTTAGTTTTCTCTCAGTTATCGCACAACTCTGATGTCACCCATCGGTTATCACTTGTATTTTATATCAAGAATCACGCCTAGCCTATTGTTCGGTCCCATGCACTTCTATTTTGTAACAGTTGTTTTATGTCAGTTATCACTTGTATTTTATACCACATTACAGTACCAGATGTGCTTTTCTTCCAGCATGTATGTTTTTGGTTGTAGTTTGGTTGTATTGTGGTTCTCACCATTATGATGTGATTGAAATGTCCTGAACACTCAGTGATTTTCATGTTCTTTTATTGTTGCACAGTAAAATGTAATACTATCTCTGGAATTACAATACAAATGAAGCACAGTAATAATCCGCAGTGCCTGACCTCATGCTATGATCATGGTATGAATAATAATATAAATGTTTATAAGAGGATATTTCTTGGGGAACAATGGTCATAAACCTGCACTTTGAGGGACAACTATTCAATGACTTGCTTTCACCAGTATTCACCAGTATGAAACAAAGTGAATTTTTAGGACTTTTGTTTCCTTTTCTTTATTTGGATGAATAATGTCAACCTGACACTCATCTTAAAATGATTTCTGACCTGAGGTGAAGTTTCAGATTGTTTAATATATGGATTATTATTATTAAGATACGGATTATTTCTAGTTCTGTTTTTGTCATTCCTACCCTTGTTAGGAGACGGCCTGGGCTGCTGTGGCTGGACCTTGGTTATTCAAAACTTCAAATATTCAAACTTCAATTTCTATTTGTAAAATGTCATATATAGCAAATTGTCATTTTTTCTATAAGGCTTTCCCAAAGATACAGCACAAGTAATATGCTTTTCATCGTGGTTTCTATTTTAGATTGTAATGGAGTATGAACGGGCTGTCATATTCCGACTTGGCCACATCACCTCTGGAAGGGCGAAGGGGCCGGGTGAGTAAGAGGAGAATGCTGGGGTGACACCAGCATCCCCCTGCTGCTATACATCAAACACAACTACATGACCAAAAGCATTTCCCAATCTGACAAATAATGAGTCAAGACATAAAAAATTGATACCAATTAAACAGCCATATTACAGAGTCTCCAGATCCAGTGTTCAAGAGCTGCCTCAGGAGACCATTCAACCCATCATGCTCATTTGGTGTCCTTTTATAAGTAAGTGTTCCGAAGATCACCTCCAGTCTATTTTTGAATGTTCCCAAATTGTCAGCTTCAACCACATCGCTGGGGAGTTGGTTCCAGATTGTGATGTGTGTGAAGAAGTGTCTCCTGTTTTCCATCTTGAATGCCTTGAAGCCCAATTTCCATTGGTGTCCCTGGGTCCGTATGTCCCTTCTGATCTGGAAAAGCTCCTCTGGTTTGATGTGGTCAATGCCTTTAATGATTTTGAAGACTTGAATCAATTCCCCGGTGGAAAGGTTCAGTTCCCTCAGTCTCTCTGAGTGGGACATTCCCTTCAAACCTGGAATAAGTCTGGTTGCTCTCCTCTGAACTGCCTCTAGAGCAGCGATATCTTTCTTGAAGTGTGGAGCCCAGAACTGTACACAGTATCCAGATGAGCTCTAAGTAGTGCATTGTACAGTCTGAACATTACTGCCCTTGATTTAAAAGCAATGGCTCTAACACTGATCCCTGTGGATCTCCACTAACAACCTCAATCCAGATCCGCAACTCCTCTATTCGACACCCTCTGTTTCCTATACATCAACCAGTTCATAATCCGCTACTTACATTACCCTGAATGCCTACAGCTTCCAATTTGAGGATCAGTCTTTGGTGTGGAACCTTATCTGAAGCTTTTTGAAAATTTAAGTATATCATATCATATGTTTTCACATGATCTACAGCTGCAGTTGCATGTTAAAAAAACTCTAATAAATTAGTAAGACATGATCTGCCTCGTCTAAACCCATGTTGACTATATCCAAGAATATGGATTTCATTAAGATACTCCTCTATTTTCTGTCTAATAATTTTTTCCGACATTTTACAAGTAATGCAGGTGAGACTGATTGGTCTGTAATTTCCTGGCTCAGTTTTGTCCCCTTTCTTGTGGATTGGTATGACATTTGCTGTCTTCCAGTCAGTTGGCACATCCCCTGTTCTAAGTGTCTTTTGGAATATTTGAGTTAGCGGCCTATAAATAATTTCCCTAATTTCTTTAAGTACTGTTGCAAATATACCATCTGGCCTAGGTGATTTGTTTGTTTTTAATTCTGCTAGTCCCTTTAGTACCTCCTCCTCATTTATCCTGATCTCTCTTAGGGTTTGACTGGACTGGTTATTATCCTGTGGTATGTTATCTGTTTTTTATTTTGTAAAAATCTCTAAAATACTCATTTAGAACATTTACCACATCTTGTTCATTTTCCAAAATACTTCCATTTTTGCCCTGTATCTGTTTTACTTCATCCTTTATTGACCTCTTGCTGTTGTAGTATTGAAAAAAGCTCTTTGCATTAGTTATAGCTCTGTGAGCTATGTTTCTTTCTATTTCCCTGTTTGCTTTCCTGATCCCTTTCTTAAGATCTATTTGCAGTTCAACATATTCTTCATATTTTGTTTAGTCTCTATCCCTTTTGTATGAGCTATACCACATTCTCTTGATCTTTTTTTGCATACTTCCATTAAACCATTTTGGCCAATGTTTTTTGGTCCTCAATTTGCTACGTTTTGGTATAAATATCTCCTGAGCCTCAAGTAGTATATTCTTAAATATACCCATCCATTTTCAACTGAATCTGTATCCAGTGTGCTCCAGTCTACCTCTTCTAAGTGTCGCCTCATACCTTCAAGGTTTGCTTTTCTAAAATTATAGACCATTGTTTTAGACTTGGACCTTGTTTTTTGAAAGAATGCCTCAAAGCTAACCATATTGTGATCACAGTTTGCTATTGGTTCTATAACTAGTGTCCCTCTGACTCCCCTATCTAACATCTCGGTTATTTGAAGGGAAATCTGTCAAGGTCACCGTTGACAATTGGAAAAAGCTCCGCAGTGGAATATGCCAGTAATGAGGACATAAGTGTACAAACATAAAGAAAGTCCTGCTATTACAAACTGCCAGCAAATGCATGTAATGCATTACTCATCTATTCAAAATACCTAGTTTACTGCATTACTATGATTATTATTATCCAATATAGAAATATATTAACACATTAGTCTCAATAACGTGCATTTGTCACCTTTAATTCTGTGTAATTTCCAGGGAAATAGTGTTGATACATTTTGAATAGTCAGTGAAACATATCAATTTTCAAAGACTTCATGTCCCTCTTAACAGTTCTACCTAACAATGCTTTTACAGCATATTACTAAATAAAGAATACTTTAAGGGGGATGGTGTAAAACATCCATAGGAACAGCAGATAAACTGTAAGTTAAACCTGAACCTGAGATATTTCCACAATGTTTCTGGGTTAAAAAATTGGATCACCAAATAAAAGTACAGCTACAGATAATTATTTTTTGTAAGGATATTATACATTATTGACAATGTTTTGCTGTACCAGTTGTTAAAACCCCTAAAACGAGCACATTAGAAATGGTCAATGTGATCTATTTCCAGCACACATTCCTCAAATAAACGACAACAGGAATTTAGGACTGTTGTGGAAATACAATTTTAACTTGTATAAAAGGAAAGCTTTAAAGATAATCTCTACTTTCTTTGGGTCTCAAATATTTAATTCTTAATTCCCCTAACAGGTCTTGGTTTGTATCGTTGAAATGCAATTTGATCACAGAATTTCTCAGTCTATTAAACATGTCAAACAGTAGGTGGCAGAGTTTACATTACATTATTTGTCATTTAGCAGACGCTCTTATCCAGGGTGACTTACATTTGTACCCATTTATACAGCTGCGTATTTTACTGGAGTAATCTAAGTGAAGTATGTAGCGTTATGATGGGTTATTTTGATAAGAGCATTTTAGCTCTGAGCTGAAGCACTGATCTAAAGAAGACCTCTCCCCCCCAAAGTTATCAGATTTCCTTAACTCACCAGCTTGGAACTGGTTTACATCAAAGTGAAAGTTTTGGGGAGGATGGCACCGAGAATAGGCCAAATAGTTTGGAATCCTGCTATGAGATGTCTGGAGAAAGGGGCCTGTAGGTAATAAAAAACTCTTTGAAATGGACGAGAGCCGAAATCCAGACACAGAGCTACGAACCCGGGCCAACCGGAATTTCCAAAAGATGGCATGGATTGACATCAGTCATAAATCAAGCCCCCTCCAATAGGACACTGGGGGCTGAAACCGAAATCCAATCTCACAAACTCAAGAACCAATCACCTATTAATCTGACAGACGTATAAAGAACAGCGCACAGTCTCTCTCTCTCTCTCTCACCTGAACCAGAAACTCGCTGCCACAGCTCAACCTGTAGCTCTGTTGCCCAAACCGGAACCAGAAACTAACCAAGTCTTTGCCGGCAACAGAAGAGTTTACCTGGGAGAAGGAGATTGAGCCGTACGAAGAATTCTTTTAAAGGACTTTATTAAATAAAGAACTTTACAGACTGCGCTGCCCGCCTGTGCCCACCTGATCAGTGGAGTTTTACAGCTGGACAATTGACTGTCGACTGAATATGAAAGTGTTCAGTCATTTAAATAGCTATTTGAGTCTTAAGAAACTTGACCCTTGGAACAAACAGGGCCCTGCTTTCCTCAAAGACTTTGTCTTCAAGTAACTACGGTGGAACCCTGCTTACAAAGAAGATTTTGTGCACAACCTTGGAGCCTTCAAACCAGTGGAGAATCTGTTTGGAAAAGACTCTACATTCGCGAAACCCCAACTTCCAGGTGCATCGACTGAGTGGAAGTTCTTGGACAAAGCCGAACCGGACTGCCTTTGTTCCAAACCACACGGACCTCGTGCCGTGTGCTGTTATCTGAGCCCGAAGCCAGAGAGGCCTCTCTGCGACGAAGTTCAGATAAGTTTAACAGTTTGGAGTTTGTGATTCATGACATTTGAGAAACTAACCTGCGTAGTTATTTAATGTCTGACTAACAATACTAATGAGAGACTCACCTTCGTCTTACTAACCGGTATTGTAGTCAATGTGTTTATAACCTTTTTTGTTTAACGATTTGTGTGTTATCATATGCGATCCCATGGTCTTTGATTTGGTCACGGAAGTGATTTGTCTTTGTTTTGTTGATCTAGAGTTGAATTTTAATTAGTTTTTCCCTTTTGTATAATTAGTGTAGTGCTACATTTAGTCTTTGTTTTTGAATAAATTTGACAATTTATATCTTTGGAATTGGTGTCTGCGTCCAATTATTCCAGAAATTGAGTTCTACAAGATTCCAGGATTCGTGATAAGGTGATACTATAAATTCACTTCTTTAATTGAAATTTATAAGTGTACCTTACGCTAAAAGTACCTTGCTCAAGGGTACAACAGCACTGCCCCACCTGGGATTTGAACCCACAACCTTCCAGTTATGAGTATTATTGTTTATTTGATTAAATTTTTATTATTCACTGATTGAGTCGTGTTTTTCTTCTCAAATTGTTTGTTTTCATTGATTGTAGTCACTGATTGATTGACTTTTATTGATATTCACTATTATTGAACAGGCAGAAGCTTTGATCCCCAATGCGGCGCACCTGTATCACTGAGCAGCGCCCGCCTTCCCTCACGGCCACTACACCTGTGGACACTCAGCGGGAGATAAACGCTGCCCTGTCAGAACAAAGGGGCATGGCGGAGCGCCAGTAGGGACAGTGACTGCGGGACGGGTTACAGAGGAGAGGATAGCGGCTGTGAGGGTGCCAGCCGGTAGGCACTAACTCCTGGCAGGGTCGGAGCGGGTCCCTGCAGATCGGGAGCTGCCTGGAGAAACATTAGCCGCTGGACGCAGTGACTCGACAGAGACAAGAGGATCTAAGGGACTATTACTGGCGAGAGACATTGACTTGGCTTCTACAAGACTGTATTCCTGGACTTTCCTTCTTGGCTCCAGCTTGGTTTCCAGCTTCTCGGCGACCTTTCTTATTTACTGGTGGCGTCTGTCCTGGGATCTTACCTGCAGGGGGAAATAAGTGAGTGGGAACGAGTCCCCACCTTGCGTAACTTAGTTGGGGTGGCGTAGCGAGACTTCATGTGACCCAGTCAGAGGTGATTCTAGGGTATGTGGGGGCCCCAGGCAAAATAAATCCTGATGGTGAAGCCAGGGAGAGCGCTGGGGGGTTTCCCATTTGGGGGACCCCCCTCAGCCCAGGGCCCCAGGCAATTGCCTGGGATGCCTACCCCCTTGCGACACCCCTGGACCCACTGTTCACTGCCACTCGTGACAATTTTCAGGTTTTTCAGAATGCTTAAACACTAACAGTGATTCTTGAAGCACTATCTCTGAAACAATTAACACTTGTAGGCAATGCATTTAACAAGTGAGCAATGGGTTCAGTCAAATATGAGCTGTTATACTGTTGCAGGTATAATCGGGATATTTTGAGATGGAAACCGGTAAGTGCTGTAGTCTTACTGGTACAGTAATATGTACTGTACTTTCATAATGAGAAGGATCTCTCACTACAGTTTCTCAGTCGTTTATACACTGTGACCGAAAGCATACACAGAGTGATCCGAGGTTCAAGCTAACATCCCAGAACCATTTCTGCAGGACTATGCACACCTTCAACTCAATTGGTGAGTCCAGTTCACTCATGTTGCAAAACACTACATGCAACTCTCAATGTGTTTGTTACAATTGTCATTGAGAAAACACCTGTGCCTTTTGTGTGAATACATGAGTCATCAGACAAAACTCAAAGTGCTACATCACACTTCACGTCTGCAAACCCATCCATCCATTTTCAAAACGCACAATTCCTGTGAGGGTCGCGGGGCAGCCAGAGCCAATCCCAGCAGCGATAGGGCACAAGGCAGGAATACAACCAGGACAGGATGCCAGGCCATCACTGGGCAACACATACACAGCAATTTAGCATGGCCAATGAACCTAAACTGCATGTCTTTGGATGGTGGGAGGAAACTGCAAAGCCTGGAGAAAACCCACACGGACACGGGGAGAACATGTCAACTCCAAACAGACTAGAACCCAGGACCCCTGGAGTTGTGAGGCAGCAGCGCTAACCACCACACCACCCTGTGCAAACCCAATTAACCAAATTGTTCACTCAGTTGTCCTCGTTCTTTCAAGTATATAAAAAGGTCACACTAGGACTCATGATTGTACAAGAAAAATGGAGCCACAAAGAGCAGAAAGGGGATGAGGGAGGGGAAGACACAGAGGATGATGAAGGCGACGGAATGTATCGAATTAAATAAGAGCCACACTGGTTGATAGTGTAATCAACCATGGGATGAGTATTCGAAAAGCTGGGCAGTGAGTGCAGCCAAATTTGAACCGCTTTACTGTGGCTGGAATCATCAGGACATTCAGGACTACGAACCGGTGAGTGGGTATAAATTTACCATGCACAATATTTGGATTTCATATATCAACAAGAGTATTGCATGTTTGTACATGACATTGTATTGTTTGCATACAGGGCTGAGAAGACCAGCTGCTGTTGGGAGAAACGTCTCTTCACCCAAGAACGAGGCTGAAATAGTCAACATGGTGTTGGCAAATAATGCGATTAGACTCCAAACTTATAATAGAGGACAATGGGATGTTTCAGAACATAGACCATGTTTCAATATCCACTATTGATCGTTTGCTGAGAAGGCACAGGATGAGCATGAAGCAAATATATCGTGTACCATTTGAGAGGAACCCTGATCCTGTGAAAGAGATGTGCTACGTTTACATGCAAGTGAGTATGAATCTGTTTACAGTACTATTGTGCACTTGGCAGAGAGAGAGGTCCAGGAAGTGCACTAATGCACCATGTTCTAATCATTGTTCCTACATGGTCAGAGAATACTCAAGCTTGATGCCAGCAATGGCCACATTGAGTTCATCTACGTGGACGAGGCAGGATTCAATCTGACCAATATTTCCCTCATTAACATGCAAATCAATTTATAACTTTTTTGAAATGCATTTTTCTGGATTTTTTTGTTGTTATTCTGTCTCTCACTGTTAAAATACACCTACCATTAAAATTATAGACTGATAATTTCTTTGTCAGTGGGCAAACGTACAAAATCAGCAGGGGATCAAATACTTTTTTCTCTCACTGTATGTGTGTGTGATACTGACCCAATTATTTGATTTTGAGGGCTGTGTATTTATATATGTATTCAGTGTTTTTAGGCCAGAATTTTCCCCCGTGTGTGTTTAGCAGATGTGACTTTTTATTATGGGCATTGTGTTAACAGTTTAGGAGTATTGTGGTATAATAGTGTGTATGCAATTGGGAAATACTGTAAAACCATTCAAATGTTTTTACAGAACTGCAAGAAAACCAGTATCTGGTCGACTGTTCACCCCAGAGCAGGAGGTGCACATTGTAAATATAAAATAACTGCATCAGACTCAGAGAACTGCAGGACCACATAATGGCAGATAACACACATTCCACAACATCAACAGAGTGAGTCTCTCTGCACTCTCTCATCTACTGAAACATAATAGAATTAGGATGAAGCAGCTATACAGAGTCCCTTTCGAACGAAACTCAGACCGTGTAAAGATCTGAGATATGAATATGTGCAGGTAAGCTATACTATCCTATCATTGGTACTGGATCTGGAAGTGTACGGTGCTACATCATATTGACTGATCCCTGTCTTTTCGTACTGTGCTACATTGTTTTGTTTTGTCTCTTTCAGAGAGTCATGGAGCTGGAAGTAGATTCAGTGCATCGTGAGCTAATATATGTGGATGAGGCAGGTTTCAACCTTGCAAAAACAAGCGGCCACGGCAGAAATATCATCGGACACCGTGCCATCATCAACGTCCCGGGACAACATGGTGGCAACGTAACAATGTGTGCGGTCCTTCACCATCATGCAATCCTTGGCCCATACAACACTGCACACATCATCACATTTCTGGACACCCTCCACAAACAGACTAATCCCTAATGACCAGGTGCCAGAACAGCCCAGGTACGTTATCATCTGGGACAATGTTAGTTTCCACTGGGCTGCTGTGGTCCGCAATTGGTTCACAGGTCACCCATTTTTCATCGCACTCAATCGCCCCCATAATCTGCGTTCTTGAATCCTATTGAAGAATTCTTCTCTGTATGGCGTTGGAAGGTGTATGATCGCCAGCCCCACCAATGCATTTTTCCTAGCACAAATGTCTTTTCTTCTACTGCATTTTTGTTGTTTGAGGAGTTGTTAGAACATTGAGAGAAAAAAAAAAATTCCCCTTATTTGTATTGATAATGGGTTATGTTCGGAATACACATTATTATTATTATTTTTATTTCTTGGCAGACGCCCTTATCCAGGGCGACTTACAAAATAGAAGTGCAATACAAAGTGCAAGAATACAATTCAGTACAAGGCATCAAACATTACAAATTCAAATTTACAGCAATTCAAAACATAATACATTTTACAACTTCCAATTTACACAAGTAAATACATTAAGTAAGGTCATACATCCTGGAAAGTGAAAGCTAAGTGCTGTCAAAATGTTAGGTCCCAGTCAAGGGCTACGGGAAAGGGAGCAAGGGGGAAATCAATAATGCAAGTATTAGTAAGGCAAGAAGCATGGTAAAATGTTGTGAAGTGCTATCTTACAGGAGAGTAAAAGGACTAATATTACAGCTAATATATCCTTCCGGCGCTTACTCAAGACATCTTTTCAGACAGTACTTATAATAGTAGTCCCTTTAATCCCCGTTAGATAGCACTTCATAGCATAGGATGGAGTGATCGACAGTGTCAAATGCTGCAGAGAGATCAAGGAGGATGAGGACTGAGGAGAGGGAGTCCGCCCGAGCACAGCTGGGGGAGTCAGTGACTGCCAGGAGAGCTGTCTCAGTGGAGTGAGCTGTGTGGAAGCCGGATTGCAGAAGATCCAGGAGTGAATGATGGGACAGAAAGGCAGAGAGCTGACGTTGGACCGCCCGCTCGAGAGTCTTTGAGAGGAAGGGGAGTAGGGAGACAGGGCGGTAGTTCTGAGGAGAGGTTGGTTTCTTGAGGAGTGGGATGACAGCAGCTTGTTTAAATGCAGAGGGGAAACAGCCAGAGAGGAGTGAGGAGTTGAGGAGGAAGGAGATCAGGAGTGGCTGCTTGGAGGAGGCGAGAAGGGAGAGGGTCCAGGGCGCACGTTGTAGGTTTGTGACGTAGAAGGAGAGATAATAGTTCAGTGTCCGATAGAGGCGAGAATTAAGAAAAGGAAGCTTGGTCGGTGGGAGGTTTGGGTGTGATGGGAGAGGAGGGGGGACTGTTGAAGAGCTTGCGGATGTCTGCGATCTTGGAGGAGAAGAAGGAGGCAAAATCATCTGCAGTGAGAGACGAGGGAGGAGGAGGAGGAGGAAAGAGGCAGGAGAAGGTGAAGTAGAGTCTGTGGGGGTTGCTGACAGTGGATTCAAAGAGTGACATTTTGGCTGAGGTGAGGGCAGCTGGGAGTTTGGTCCTTTTCCACTTCTTTTCAGTGGCACGCAGACTAGTTCAGGTTGAGCGGAGAACGGAAGAGATCCAAGGCCGAGGAGGGGAGGGACGGACAGGACGAGACGTGAGAGGACAGAGAGAATCAAGGGAGTAGGTGAGGGAGGAGAACAAAGAGGAGGTAGCACAGTTGACAGATAGATGGGAAAAACAGTCAATGGAAGGTAAGAGAGTGAGGGCAGTGGAAGCAAGGGTGGAGGGGGAGACGGAGCGGAGATTACTGCGGAAGGTGACAGAGGGTGGGGGTGGGGAGGGAGGGGAGGGAAACAGAGAAGGAGATGAAATGGTGGTCTGAGATGTCCAGGGGTGTCACGGAGAGTTGTGAAGGAGAACAGCCTCTAGAGAAGATGAGGTGTAACTGGCAGCCTGCCCTGTGAGTGGGGGGAGATGGAGAGAGAGAGGTTAAAGGAGTGAAAGAGAGGAAGAAATCCGGCAGAGTGGGAGGGGTTGGAGAGGTGGATGTTAAAGTCTCCCAAAAGGATGGTAGGTGAGGACAGCAAGGGGAGGGAGGAGAGAAGAAAGTTGAGTTCATCCAGGAAGGAGGCGAGTGGACCAGGAGGGCAGTAGAGAACTAGAAGGAAGAGGTGAGAGACAGAGGTGAGTTCCACTGCATGGAATTCAAAGCTGTTGGTGGCGATAGAGGAGAGAGAGGGGGGGGCACAGAGAAGAGGAGAGAAGGGGAGAGCAGGATCTAAGATGGGGGGAGTGGGACAGGACAAACACAGAGGATAAGGCAGCAGGGGTGGATGAGTTCTCCGGGGAGATCCATGTCTCAGTGAGAGCGAGGAAATCCAGAGAGTGGTGGGAGGCGAAAGCGGAGATTGTTGGAAGCATACTTTACACATTTGGATGCCTGTGTATATGTATGAATAAACTTTATTGCAAACTGCTATGCCCTGTACATGAAAACGCAAAAGCCACAAGTGTTTTTCATTTATACTATCATGCATGCTTAGTTGGCGCTTTGTGTGCTTATTCAAATGATGGTTTGTGTGTACTGTATTGATGCAAAAACACAATTTGTTTAAAGAGTTTGAAGAGTTTTGCTAGAATTGTTTGCTTTTGCAAGAGATGTATAATATTTTGCTGGTTTGGTGTAAGGTTTTGTGTTTAGTGTGTAGAGTTTTTCAAAAACAGCCTATAGTTTCAAAGAAAGTGCCTCAGAAATCAGAAAAAACTATAATCTCTCTGACTACCATAGAAAAATAACGTGTGCCTCCCACTCTGCCAAAACTCCCAGTGCCGAAATAAACATGAATTGCTGAAGGATTACATTGATTAAACATGTGAGGACTTGAATGTTACTGATGTCCAAAAAGATCCAGTATAGGTTTAAAAATAGCTGTATTCATTAACATAGCAGAGACATCTTCCAACTTGTTTTCACATCTATCAGTTTTATAAAAAATGGCTGCTATATAAAATATACAGTGAGGGAAAAAAGTATTTGATCCCCTGCTGATTCTATACGTTTGCCCACTGACAAAGAAATGATCAGTCTATAATTTTAATGGTAGGTGTATTTTAACAGTGAGAGACAAAAAAATCCAGAAAAATGCATTTAAAAAAAGTTATAAATTGATTTGCATGTTAATGAGGGAAATATTGGTCAGATTGAATCCTGCCTCGTCCACGTAGATGAACTCAATGTGGCCATTGCTGGCATGTTAATGAGGGAAATAAGTATTTGACCCCTTCGACTTAGTACTTAGTGGCAAAACCCTTGTTGGCAATCAGAGAGGTCAGATGTTTCTTGTAGTTGGCCACCAGGTTTGCACACATCTCAGGAGGGATTTTGTCCCACTCCTCTTTGCAGATCCTCTCCAAGTCATTAAGGTTTCAAGGCTGACGTTTGGCAACTCAAACCTTCAGCTCCCTCCACAGATTTTCTATGGGATTATGATCTGGAGACTGGATAGGCCACTCCAGGACCTTAATGTGCTTCTTCTTGAGCCACTCCTTTGTTGCCTTGGCTGTGTGTTTTGGGTCATTGTCATGCTGGAATACCCATCCATGACCCATTTTCAATGCCCTGGCTGAGGGAAGGAGGTTCTCACCCAAGATTTGACGGTACATGGCCCCATCCATCGTGCCTTTGATGCGGTGCAGTTGTCCTGTCCCCTTAGCAGAAAAACACCCCCAAACCATAATGTTTCCACCTCCATGTTTGACGGTGGGGATGGTGTTCTTGGGGTCATAGGCAGCATTCCTCCTCCTCCAAACACGGCACGTTGAGTTGCCAAAGAGCTCGATTTTGGTCTCATCTGACCACAACACTTTCACCCAGTTCTCCTCTGAATCATTCAGATGTTCATTGGCAAACTTCAGACGGGCCTGTACATGTGCTTTCTTGAGCAGGGGGGCCTTGCGGGCGCTGCAGGATTTCAGTCCTTCACGGCGTAGTGTGTTACCAATTGTTTTCTTGGTGACTATGGTCCCAGCTGCCTTGAGATCATTAACAAGATCCTCCCGTGTAGTTCTGGGCTGATTCCTCACCGTTCTCATGATCATTGAAACTCCACGGGGTGAGATCTTGCATGGAGCCCCAGATCGAGGGACACTGACAGTTATTTTGTGTTTCTTCCATTTGCGAATAATCGCACCAACTGTTGTCACCTTCTCACCAAGCTGCTTGGCGATGGTCTTGTAGCCCATTCCAGCCTTGTGTAGGTCTACAATCTTGTCCCTGACATCCTTGGACAGCTCTTTGGTCTTGGCCATGGTGGAGAGTTTGGAATCTGATTGATTGATTGCTTCTGTGGACAGATGCCTTTTATACAGGTAACGAGCTGAGATTAGGAGCACTCCCTTTAAGAGAGTGCTCCTGATCTCAGCTCGTTACTTGTATAAAAGACACCTGGGAGCCAGAAATCTTGCTGATTGATAGGGGATCAAATACTTATTTCCCTCATTGACATGTGTAGCGTAAGGTACACTTATAAATTTCAATTAGAGAAATGAATTTATAGTATCACCTTATCACGAATCCTGGAATCTTGTAGAACTCAATTTCTGTAATAATTTGAAGCAGACCCCAATTCCAAAGATATAAATTGTCAAATTTATTCAAAAACAAAGACTGAAACAAAATGTAGCACTACACTAATTATACAAAAGTGAAAAACTAATTAAAATTCAACTCTAGATCAACAAATCAAAGACAAATCACTTCCGTGACCAAATCAAAGACCATGGGATCGCATATGATAACACACAAATCGTTAAACAAAAAAGGTTATAAACACATTGACTACAATACAAGACATTAAATAACTACGCAGGTTAGTATTTATGTCAGGTAACTTCTCGTTATATATATATATATATATATATATATATAGTCTCATTTACGTTTAGGTGCCGAGATAGATCCTAACATTACTTGTTACCACAATTTCCCTTAACTGATTATTATTCAATGATTAAAGATAGGCAGGGCAACCTATAATCTGGTGTCTATTAACTTGTGTCAATTTCAGACTAAACAGTTAAACAGGAATGAGAAGATATTTCTCAGCGTTGACAGATTTTATTTCTAAAATTATCAACAAAACAGTTTAATGCAACACACATTTATATTTATGAAAACTAAATGATATTACACATTCTAGAGTTATGAATCACAGATTAACATTTCTAATTGATTTCTCAAATGTCACGAATCACAAACACCAAACTGTTAAACTTATCTGAACTTCGTCGCAGAGAGGCCTCTCTGGCTTCAGGCTCAGATAACAGCACACGGCACGAGGTCCGTGTGGTTTGGATCAAAGGCAGTGCGGTTCGGCTTTGTCCAAGAACTTCCACTCAGTCGATACACCTGGAAGTTGGGGTTTCGCGAATGTAGAGTCTTTTCCAAACAGATTTTCCACTGGTTTGAAGGCTCCAAGGTTGTGCACAAAATCTTCTTTGTAAGCAGGGTTCCACCGTAGTTACTTGAAGACAAAGTCTTTGAGGATAGCAGGGCCCTGTTCGTTCCAAGGGTCAAGTTTCTTCAGACTCAATAGCTATTTAAATGACTGACACTTTCGTATTCAGCCGACTTAGTCAATTGTCCAGCTGTAAAACTCCACTGATCAGGTGGGTACAGGTGGGCAGCGCAGTCTGTAAAGTTCTTTATTTAATAAAGTCCTTTAAAATAATTATTCGTACGGCTCAATCTCCTTCTCCCAGTTGAACTCTTCTGTTGCCGGCAAAGACTTAGTTGGTTTCTGGTTCCGGTTCGGGCAACAGAGCTACAGGTTGAGCTGTGGCAGCGAGTTACTGGTTCAGGTGAGAGAGAGAGAGAGAGAGAGAGAGAGAGAGAGAGAGGCAGATCAATAGATGATTGGTTCTTGAGTTTGTGAGATTGGATTTCGGTTTCAGCCCCCCGTGTCCTATTGGAGGGGGGCTTGATTTATGACTGATGTCAATCCATGCCATCTTTTGGAAATGCCGGTTGGCCCGGGTTTGTTGCTCTGTGTCGGGATTTCGGCTCTCATCCATCTCAAAGAGTTTTTATTACCTACAGGCCCCCTTCTCCACACATCTCCAAACTATTTGGCCTATTCTCGGTGCCATCCTCCCACAACTGTCACTTTGATGTAAACCAGTCCCACGCTTTAAGGAAATCTGATAACTTTGGGGGGGAGAGGTCTTCCTTAGATCAGTGCTTCAGCTCAGAGCTAAAATGCTCTTATCAAAATACACCCATCATAATGCTACACATGCAAATCAATTTATAACTTTTTTGAAATGCGTTATTCTGGATTTTTTTGTTGTTATTGTGTCTCTCACTGTTAAAATACACCTACCATTAATATAGACTGACCATTTCTTTGTCAGTGGGCAAACGTACAGAATCAGCAGGGGATCAAGTACTTTTTTCCCTCACTGTAGATATTTAAATATTACCTATCTATCTAAGTATTCGATAGGTTGCGTATGCAACCCCGGTTATCTTAAAAATGAAGCACTGCCCAAGGGGGAGGGGTTTCTGCGTACTTCCGTAGGAACCCGATCGAAACGTCACTCTATCAAAGTTGCCATTGGCCCCTGTGCTTGTCACTCAGAACAGGTCCCTTCTCACTTCCCGATCTACAAAATGTGACGTCAGCGCAGGTTCATCCTCTTTTGCTGGGAGCCAGGACTTCCACGCGACCTTGCAACCCTTGGGCAGTGCTTCCTTTTTCAGATAACCGGGGTTGCATACACAACCTATCGTTATCTTTCAAGTCGGAAGCACTGCCCAAGGGGGAGGGGTTGCTGTATAACAAAGCCTTCACATTATGAGTAATGATTGTAGGCTATTCATATTGCAGATATTAAACAACTAAAAACATAATCATAAGTCAAACTCACTAACAAGCCATTCAGCGGTGGTTTTAGCCCCTTTCATCTCAGGGGGCATGGCTGGGGCCAGCTGCAATCGTAGGGGGGCCATCATCAGGGAGGTGTATTGTCCATGATGTTAGTGGGGGGGGGGGGTGGTGCTGACAGTGTTTTGTCCACGGTGCCAGTTAGGGGGGCCACAGGGGGTATGTGCCAAATTTGAGGTATGTGCGTTTTCTAATTTTTTTATTTTTTTTACATACCAAAGTATAGCTGTGACCTTATTTGGCAAAGTAGGGTCCAGGATTTAAATTCACAGTGGCTACCTGAACTAACAGTAATGAGGCACACAACAAGTAAACAGAAAATAACTACACTATTCCTACCCTCCCAAATCTTACATGACAGGTGAGATGCCTCTACTCCAAGATAATAATACAATAGAAAAACTATGTTAATAATATAGCCCAAGACAAAAAATATTAATCTTTCTAGACTGTATTAAAGTTCAGCACTTCGGAAAAATCGAATTATTTTGTATTTCAAAAAAACTAAAATAATTACTGGTATCCACACACCCAACCAATGTAAATGTCAAGGACGGTGTTAATAAGCTCCTTAATCACCATTTCTTATTATATTTATATTTCACTTCACTTTATGCAATATGACTTGTGTATTTTGTTTGGTTCTATATTGCCATTATTTTGTGTGTTGATTATCTTTCACTTTATTGTTTAATTTGTTATTCACTTAGTATTATTTTGATTGTTTGCACACATGCCTTATTATTTGTGTTTCTTTGAGCCAATCACCGCCACACAACTCACCTGGGACCACCTGCACTCTTCACACACGTCCCCACTTAATCACCCTGCCCTGGGAGAGGAGAGGAGGGAGCGTCTGATACGAGCTGCAGAGACCTCCCACATTGGAAAGTGGACTACAGCAGACAGGAGGGGAGGTGGCAGACCGGGGAGCAGGACCCAGATCAACCCAGAGGGACAGAATAGTGATGTCGTTCGCAAATGAGCCGGGTCCCGTCTGAGAAAGGATGTCTGTTCTTATGTTTTTATTTCTTATAAATGAATACAAGACAGAATAAAAGTTGTGCTGTGCTGTGTATGATGACATTGTCCCGGTGCTCCCATTTGGTGCAGCACACATACCTCAACACAACATTCAGTCAGTGGCGAGTGGCACGGCCGAGCAGTGTGACGAAAAGATCATCATTTGGATGCATTTTGATAACATTAACAACAAAGGCAGAATGTAAAATTTGTAAAGTATTATATCGAGCAGGGTCTACTAACAACCTTCACAGACATATTAGAATTATAAATCCATCAGTGCAGTTAGAAGAATGATTGCAAGGGATTTCCAACCATTCTCAGTCGTGGAGGACAAGGGATTTAGAAGCTACACCCATGCTCTCAATCCAATGCATGTTCTTCCAAGCAGGAAAACACTCTCCCAAACAACTATTCCAAGACTGTATGACAGACAATGTGCTTCACTGCAAGAAA
>NW_027103014.1:7500-17500 GCF_036373705.1 Amia ocellicauda
GCTGGAGGAAAGCTCCAGCCCGGCGTCCGTCCCCACCGGGGAGGAGTAGGCCTGCTGACTGAGCGCTGGGAGCCGGGAGCCTTTCCTGCAGTCAGTCGGTCGGTCAGTGAGTGAGTGTGTGTGCTGAAGGGAAGCTCCAGCCCGGCGTCCGTCCCCACCGGGGAGGAGTAGGCCTGCTGACTGAGCGCTGGGAGCCGGGAGCCTTTCCTGCAGTCAGTCGGTCGGTCAGTGAGTGAGTGTGTGTGCTGAAGGGAAGCTCCAGCCCGGCGTCCGTCCCCACCGGGGAGGAGTAGGCCTGCTGACTGAGCGCTGGGAGCCGGGAGCCTTTCCTGCAGTCAGTCGGTCGGTCAGTGAGTGAGTGTGTGTGCTGAAGGAAAGCTCCAGCCCGGCGTCCGTCCCCACCGGGGAGGAGTAGGCCTGCTGACTGAGCGCTGGGAGCCGGGAGCCTTTCCTGCAGTCAGTCGGTCGGTCAGTGAGTGAGTGAGTGAGTGTGTGTGCTGAAGGGAAGCTCCAGCCCGGCGTCCGTCCCCACCGGGGAGTTGTGCCCGGGCCCGGGCCTCCTGCCGACGGACCGTGTGGCGCATTGTCCCGACTGCGGACTTTCTCCAGCAAAAAGGCGGAGGTGCAGTACCGCCATTTCGCCACACGAGGGACGGAATGGCACCCAACTGCCCCCTGGTGTCGAAAAAGCGCAAGGGCACCCGGGCCGGTCCGCCCCAGGCAGCGGCCGAGATGCAGCACCGGGGGCCCGGCCTGCCTGCCCTGGAGGTCAGCCTGCCAGCCCTGGAGGTCTGCCTTCCAGCCCTGGAGGACAGCCTGCCTGCCCTGGTAGCAGCACTGCCTGCCTTCCAGCCCTGGAGGTCTGCCTGTTAGCCCTGGAGGTCTGCTATCCAGCCCTGGTAGCAGCACTGCCTGCCCTGGAGGTCTGCCTGCCTGCCTTCCAGCCCTGGAGGTCTGCTATCCAGCCCTGGTAGCAGCACTGCCTGCCCTGGAGGTCTGCCTGCCTGCCCTGGAGGTCTGCCTTCCAGCCCTGGAGGACAGCCTGCCTGCCCTGGTAGCAGCACTGCCTGCCTTCCAGCCCTGGAGGTCTGCCTGTTAGCCCTGGAGGTCTGCTATCCAGCCCTGGTAGCAGCACTGCCTGCCCTGGAGGTCTGCCTGCCTGCCCTGGAGGTCTGCCTGTTAGCCCTGGAGGTCAGCCTGCCAGCCCTGGAGGTCTGCTATCCAGCCCTGGAGGTCAGCTATCCAGCCCTGGAGGTCTGCCTGCCTGCCCTGGAGGTCTGCCTGTTAGCCCTGGAGGTCTGCTATCCAGCCCTGGAGGTCTGCTATCCAGCCCTGGTAGCAGCACTGCCAGCCCTGGAGGTCTGCCTGTTAGCCCTGGAGGTCTGCTATCCAGCCCTGGAGGTCTGCTATCCAGCCCTGGTAGCAGCACTGCCTGCCCTGGAGGTCTGCCTGTTAGCCCTGGAGGACAGCCTGCCTGCCCTGGTAGCAGCACTGCCTGCCTTCCAGCCCTGGAGGTCTGCCTGTTAGCCCTGGAGGTCTGCTATCCAGCCCTGGTAGCAGCACTGCCTGCCCTGGAGGTCTGCCTGCCTGCCTTCCAGCCCTGGAGGTCTGCTATCCATCCCTGGAGGTCTGCCTGCCTGCCATCCAGCCCTGGAGGACAGCCTGCCTGCCCTGGTAGCAGCACTGCCTGCCCTGGAGGTCTGCTATCCAGCCCTGGAGGACAGCCTGCCTGCCCTGGTAGCAGCACTGCCTGCCTTCCAGCCCTGGAGGTCTGCCTGTTAGCCCTGGAGGTCTGCTATCCAGCCCTGGTAGCAGCACTGCCTGCCCTGGAGGTCTGCCTGCCTGCCTTCCAGCCCTGGAGGTCTGCTATCCAGCCCTGGTAGCAGCACTGCCTGCCCTGGAGGTCTGCCTGTTAGCCCTGGAGGTCTGCTATCCAGCCCTGGAGGTCTGCTATCCAGCCCTGGTAGCAGCACTGCCTGCCCTGGAGGTCTGCCTGTTAGCCCTGGAGGACAGCCTGCCTGCCCTGGTAGCAGCACTGCCTGCCTTCCAGCCCTGGAGGTCTGCCTGTTAGCCCTGGAGGTCTGCTATCCAGCCCTGGTAGCAGCACTGCCTGCCCTGGAGGTCTGCCTGCCTGCCTTCCAGCCCTGGAGGTCTGCTATCCAGCCCTGGTAGCAGCACTGCCTGCCCTGGAGGTCTGCCTGCCTGCCCTGGAGGTCTGCCTTCCAGCCCTGGAGGACAGCCTGCCTGCCCTGGTAGCAGCACTGCCTGCCTTCCAGCCCTGGAGGTCTGCCTGTTAGCCCTGGAGGTCTGCTATCCAGCCCTGGTAGCAGCACTGCCTGCCCTGGAGGTCTGCCTGCCTGCCTTCCAGCCCTGGAGGTCTGCTATCCAGCCCTGGTAGCAGCACTGCCTGCCCTGGAGGTCTGCCTGCCTGCCCTGGAGGTCTGCCTTCCAGCCCTGGAGGACAGCCTGCCTGCCCTGGTAGCAGCACTGCCTGCCTTCCAGCCCTGGAGGTCTGCCTGTTAGCCCTGGAGGTCTGCTATCCAGCCCTGGTAGCAGCACTGCCTGCCCTGGAGGTCTGCCTGCCTGCCCTGGAGGTCTGCCTGTTAGCCCTGGAGGTCAGCCTGTTAGCCCTGGAGGTCTGCTATCCAGCCCTGGAGGTCAGCTATCCAGCCCTGGAGGTCTGCCTGCCTGCCTGCCTGCCCTGGAGGTCAGCCTGCCAGCCCTGGAGGTCTGCCTGTTAGCCCTGGAGGTCTGCTATCCAGCCCTGGAGGTCTGCTATCCAGCCCTGGTAGCAGCACTGCCAGCCCTGGAGGTCTGCCTGTTAGCCCTGGAGGTCTGCTATCCAGCCCTGGTAGCAGCACTGCCTGCCCTGGAGGTCTGCCTGTTAGCCCTGGAGGTCTGCTATCCAGCCCTGGAGGTCTGCTATCCAGCCCTGGTAGCAGCACTGCCTGCCCTGGAGGTCTGCCTGTTAGCCCTGGAGGACAGCCTGCCTGCCCTGGTAGCAGCACTGCCTGCCTTCCAGCCCTGGAGGTCTGCCTGTTAGCCCTGGAGGTCTGCTATCCAGCCCTGGTAGCAGCACTGCCTGCCCTGGAGGTCTGCCTGCCTGCCTTCCAGCCCTGGAGGTCTGCTATCCAGCCCTGGTAGCAGCACTGCCTGCCCTGGAGGTCTGCCTGCCTGCCCTGGAGGTCTGCCTTCCAGCCCTGGAGGACAGCCTGCCTGCCCTGGTAGCAGCACTGCCTGCCTTCCAGCCCTGGAGGTCTGCCTGTTAGCCCTGGAGGTCTGCTATCCAGCCCTGGTAGCAGCACTGCCTGCCCTGGAGGTCTGCCTGCCTGCCCTGGAGGTCTGCCTGTTAGCCCTGGAGGTCAGCCTGTTAGCCCTGGAGGTCTGCTATCCAGCCCTGGAGGTCAGCTATCCAGCCCTGGAGGTCTGCCTGCCTGCCTGCCTGCCCTGGAGGTCAGCCTGCCAGCCCTGGAGGTCTGCCTGTTAGCCCTGGAGGTCTGCTATCCAGCCCTGGAGGTCTGCTATCCAGCCCTGGTAGCAGCACTGCCAGCCCTGGAGGTCTGCCTGTTAGCCCTGGAGGTCTGCTATCCAGCCCTGGTAGCAGCACTGCCTGCCCTGGAGGTCTGCCTGTTAGCCCTGGAGGTCTGCTATCCAGCCCTGGAGGTCTGCTATCCAGCCCTGGTAGCAGCACTGCCTGCCCTGGAGGTCTGCCTGTTAGCCCTGGAGGTCTGCTATCCAGCCCTGGAGGTCTGCTATCCAGCCCTGGTAGCAGCACTGCCTGCCCTGGAGGTCTGCCTGTTAGCCCTGGAGGACAGCCTGCCTGCCCTGGTAGCAGCACTGCCTGCCTTCCAGCCCTGGAGGTCTGCCTGTTAGCCCTGGAGGTCTGCTATCCAGCCCTGGTAGCAGCACTGCCTGCCCTGGAGGTCTGCCTGCCTGCCTTCCAGCCCTGGAGGTCTGCTATCCATCCCTGGAGGTCTGCCTGCCTGCCATCCAGCCCTGGAGGACAGCCTGCCTGCCCTGGTAGCAGCACTGCCTGCCCTGGAGGTCTGCTATCCAGCCCTGGAGGACAGCCTGCCTGCCCTGGTAGCAGCACTGCCTGCCTTCCAGCCCTGGAGGTCTGCCTGTTAGCCCTGGAGGTCTGCTATCCAGCCCTGGTAGCAGCACTGCCTGCCCTGGAGGTCTGCCTGCCTGCCTTCCAGCCCTGGAGGTCTGCTATCCAGCCCTGGTAGCAGCACTGCCTGCCCTGGAGGTCTGCCTGTTAGCCCTGGAGGTCTGCTATCCAGCCCTGGAGGTCTGCTATCCAGCCCTGGTAGCAGCACTGCCTGCCCTGGAGGTCTGCCTTCCAGCCCTGGAGGACAGCCTGCCTGCCCTGGTAGCAGCACTGCCTGCCTTCCAGCCCTGGAGGTCAGCCTGCCAGCCCTGGAGGTCAGCCTGTTAGCCCTGGAGGTCTGCCTGCCTGCCTGCCTGCCTGCCCTGGAGGTCTGCCTGCCTGCCTGCCCCGGAGGTCAGCCCCAGGCAGCCGGGTGGCCTGCCTGCTGCTGCTAGGCCGCTGCCCCGAGCCGCCGACCCCATCGACAGGAACACGAGAGAGTTTACAAGCGAGAGGAGGCCACATATTCGACACCTTTCGTGCTCGTTTTAGTCTCCAGTCTGTTTTGACGTGTGTTATTCTGAATCTGCTGCTTTAACTCAAGGGATTCTGTCGCGATTGATGCCTTGTCCTTCGCTGTATGTTTGCACTGGTGTTGTAAGTCGCCCTCTGTAAGATCATCATTTATTATCTGCCAAGAAATAAAGATCATCATAATGTTCCCCAACTTTCAGCTTCTGGGGAGTTTGTTCCAGAGTGTGACGACTCTCTCTCTATCACCATCTCTCTCTCTATCACCATCTCTCTCTCTATCTCTATCTCTCTATCACCATCTCTCTCTCCATCTCCATCTCTCTCTCTATCTCCATCTCTCTCTATCTCCATCTCTATCTCCATCTCTCTATCTCCACCTCTCTCTCCCTCTCCACCTCTCTCTCTCTCTATCTCTCCCTCTCTCTCACTGTGTGTGTGTGTGTGTGTGTGTGTGTGTGTGTGTGTGTACAGCAGTGTCCCTAGACGAGAGAGAGATCCCTAGACGGGGAAATTACTTTCAAACTGCAGTACCGAAATGTGTCCGTTAGATGGCAGCATGCACCAAGGAATGAAGGAAAGTGCAAAACAAAATGAAAAGGCACATCGCCTGGGCGAAAAATAATCGTAACAAATCAACGGGGGCATTTCTCCGAAAACTAACACCGGGGCAGTGCTCAGGGGGGTCCCACCTCGTGGCCACCCGGTTTGGGGGGCGATCGGGGCCGGTTCCGAAAATCGCTAAATCTCCCATAGCCAGCCCACGCTCCATCCGATAGAGCAATGCCGGGCGGCCGGCCGGCAACTACGGATCATAAGAAATCAACGGGGGCATTTCTCCGAAAACTAACACCGGGGCAGTGCTCAGGGGGGTCCCACCTCGTGGCCACCCGGTTTGGGGGGCGATCGGGGCCGGTTCCGAAAATCGCTAAATCTCCCATAGCCAGCCCACGCTCCATCCGATAGAGCAATGCCGGGCGGCCGGCCGGCAACTACGGATCATAAGAAATCAACGGGGGCATTTCTCCGAAAACTAACACCGGGGCAGTGCTCAGGGGGGTCCCACCTCGTGGCCACCCGGTTTGGGGGGCGATCGGGGCCGGTTCCGAAAATCGCTAAATCTCCCATAGCCAGCCCACGCTCCATCCGATAGAGCAATGCCGGGCGGCCGGCCGGCAACTACGGATCATAAGAAATCAACGGGGGCATTTCTCCGAAAACTAACACCGGGGCAGTGCTCAGGGGGGTCCCACCTCGTGGCCACCCGGTTTGGGGGGCCATCGGGGCCGGCTGAAGAATCGCCCATACTCTGCCATAGGCAGCCCACGGTCCATCCGATCAGAGCAATGCCGGGCGGCCGGCAACCTATGGATCATAACACATCAACGGAGGCATGATAAGAGCATCTTTTATTATCTGCCAAGAAATATAGACCATCACAATGTTCCCCAACTTTCAGCTTCTACCACATCGCTGGGGAGTTTATTCCACTGTGTGACTACTCTCTCTCTATCTCTCTCTCTCTCTCTCTCTCTCTCTCTCTCTCTGTGTGTGTGTGTGTGTGTGTGTGTGTGTGTGTGTGTGTGTGTGTGTGTGTGTGTGTGTGTGTGTGTGTGTACAGCAGTGTCTCCGGTTTTCCTTTTGGAATGCCTTGAAGCCGGGGGGGCTTTGCACTCATGAGAACATAGGGTGTCCTTGCCCTCCTTTCGCAGCCCAGGGCATTGAGAGATCCCTAGACGGGGAAATTACTTTCAAACTGCAGTACCGAAATGTGTCCGTTAGATGGTAGCATGCACCAAGGAATGAAGGAAAGTGCAAAACAAAATGAAAAGGCACATCGCCTGGGCGAAAAATAATCGTAACAAATCAACGGGGGCATTTCTCCGAAAACTAACACCGGGGCAGTGCTCAGGGGGGTCCCACCTCGTGGCCACCCGGTTTGGGGGGCGATCGGGGCCGGTTCCGAAAATCGCTAAATCTCCCATAGCCAGCCCACGCTCCATCCGATAGAGCAATGCCGGGCGGCCGGCCGGCAACTACGGATCATAACAAATCAACGGGGGCATTTCTCCGAAAACTAACACCGGGGCAGTGCTCAGGGGGGTCCCACCTCGTGGCCACCCGGTTTGGGGGGCGATCGGGGCCGGTTCCGAAAATCGCTAAATCTCCCATAGCCAGCACACGCTCCATCCGATAGAGCAATGCCGGGCGGCCGGCCGGCAACTACGGATCATAACAAATCAACGGGGGCATTTCTCGGAAAACTAACACCGGGGCAGTGCTCAGGGGGGTCCCACCTCGTGGCCACCCGGTTTGGGGGGCGATCGGGGCCGGTTCCGAAAATCGCTAAATCTCCCATAGCCAGCCCACGCTCCATCCGATAGAGCAATGCCGGGCGGCCGGCCGGCAACTACGGATCATAACAAATCAACGGGGGCATTTCTCGGAAAACTAACACCGGGGCAGTGCTCAGGGGGGTCCCACCTCGTGGCCACCCGGTTTGGGGGGCCATCGGGGCCGGTTCCGAAAATCGCTAAATCTCCCATAGCCAGCCCACGCTCCATCCGATAGAGCAATGCCGGGCGGCCGGCCGGCAACTACGGATCATAACAAATCAACGGGGGCAGTTCTCCAGAAACTAACACCGGGGCAGTGCTCAGGAGGCTCCCAGCTATCAGCCACCCTATCCCGGGACCGATGGGAGCACTTTAAAATTTTCGAGTCAGGGGACCAGACGGCCGAGTGAAAAACTTTGAAAAATATTCTATCTCCTCACTCCCATTGACTTTGCATTAGGGCGACCAGGCGGCCGGCGGAAAAAAAATCATAACAAATCAACGGGGGCATTTCTCCAGAAACTAACACCGGGGCTGTGCTCAGGGGGCTCCCAGCTATCAGCCACCCTACCCTGGGACCGATGGGAGCACTTTAAAATTTTCGAGTCAGGGGACCAGACGGCCGAGTGAAAAACTTTGAAAAATATTCTATCTCCTCACTCCCATTGACTTTACATTAGGGCGACCAGGCGGCCGGCGGAAAAAAAATCATAACAAATCAACGGGGGCATTTCTCCAGAAACTAACACCGGGGCTGTGCTCAGGGGGCTCCCAGCTATCAGCCACCCTACCCTGGGACCGATGGGAGCACTTTAAAATTTTCGAGTCAGGGGACCAGACGGCCGAGTGAAAAACTTTGAAAAATATTCTATCTCCTCACTCCCATTGACTTTGCATTAGGGCGACCAGGCGGCCGGCGGAAAAAAAATCATAACAAATCAACGGGGGCATTTCTCCAGAAACTAACACCGGGGCTGTGCTCAGGGGGCTCCCAGCTATCAGCCACCCTACCCTGGGACCGATGGGAGCACTTTAAAATTTTCGAGTCAGGGGACCAGACGGCCGAGTGAAAAACTTTGAAAAATATTCTATCTCCTCACTCCCATTGACTTTACATTAGGGCGACCAGGCGGCCGGCGGAAAAAAAATCATAACAAATCAACGGGGGCATTTCTCCAGAAACTAACACCGGGGCTGTGCTCAGGGGGCTCCCAGCTATCAGCCACCCTACCCTGGGACCGATGGGAGCACTTTAAAATTTTCGAGTCAGGGGACCAGACGGCCGAGTGAAAAACTTTGAAAAATATTCTATCTCCTCACTCCCATTGACTTTGCATTAGGGCGACCAGGCGGCCGGCGGAAAAAAAATCATAACAAATCAACGGGGGCATTTCTCCAGAAACTAACACCGGGGCTGTGCTCAGGGGGCTCCCAGCTATCAGCCACCCTACCCTGGGACCGATGGGAGCACTTTAAAATTTTCGAGTCAGGGGACCAGACGGCCGAGTGAAAAACTTTGAAAAATATTCTATCTCCTCACTCCCATTGACTTTACATTAGGGCGACCAGGCGGCCGGCGGAAAAAAAATCATAACAAATCAACGGGGGCATTTCTCCAGAAACTAACACCGGGGCTGTGCTCAGGGGGCTCCCAGCTATCAGCCCCCCGGGTCTGGGGGCATTGTTTTTCTTTTTAATCATTTTGAGCATTTCCCCCAGTTTAGAGATGTGTGCCCCTAGACAACCCATTGAGAATAACTATGAAATGTTCTGAAGTTTTGATTTTCAAATGTCGGTGAAAATTGAAAAACGTCATATATTCTTCAAAGGAAGCATGGGGCGATGGTAGGGAGAGTCCCCGCAGCGTGCCTCGGCAGCGATGGGAGCGTTTTCGATGTCCCCGTCCCCCCCCATAGGGATAGAAGGGGAGTTAGGTGACCAGGCGTCCCGGGTCCCAAAAATCGAAAAATTAATATAGAATGCTTTTTAATCCATAAATAAAGTAGGGGGCAGTCCTGGTGAGAGTCCCAGCCACAGCCCCAGTGTGTTTTGGAGTCGTTTGTGGCCGGGTGAAAAACTTTGAAAAATTTTCTATCTCCTCACTCCCATTGACTTTGCATTAGGGCGACCAGGCGGCCGGCGGAAAAAAAATCATAACAAATCAACGGGGGCATTTCTCCGAAAACTAACACCGGGGCAGTGCTCAGGGGGCTCCCAGCTATCAGCCACCCTATCCCGGGACCGATGGGAGCACTTTAAAATTTTCGAGTCAGGGGACCAGGCGGCCGAGTGAAAAACTTTGAAAAATTTTCTATCTCCTCACTCCCATTGACTTTGCATTAGGGCGACCAGGCGGCCGGCGGAAAAAAAATCATAACAAATCAACGGAGGCATTTCTCCGAAAACTAACACCGGGGCAGTGCTCAGGGGGCTCCCAGCTATCAGCCACCCTATCCCGGGACCGATGGGAGCACTTTAAAATTTTCGAGTTAGGGGACCAGGCGGCCGAGTGAAAAACTTAGAAAAATTTTCTATCTCCCCTAGGTGACCAGGCAGCCGGAGCTGATTTTTCTGACCCCTAAAACAATTATTAAAAGGTATTTTTTCGCCAAACTAAGACTTTTAAAATTCAAATAGGATGATTATCTACTGCCCCAGTGGGTTTTTGAACCATTTTAAGCCTTTTTGACAGTTTTCATTTTTCCCCCATTGACTTCAATGGGAGTTAGGTGACCAGTCCTCCGACTTTTGAACCTCTCCTGGGGGGGCTGTGAGCCCCCGATTTCTTTGCAAAGCACGTCATTCGATTCGTCTCAGTCCCCTCTATATACCCCGTGTGTTTGTTTTCTCGAAAAAACCCCGGAACACGGTTTTTTAGGGGGGGGGTGGGGGGGGGGTACTTCGGAGCCATTTGGGGGGGGGTAAACGACATTTCCCGAAATTAATTTTGACACAGCCTTCCTCAGAATCGCTTTTCCAACAAAATGCTTTTTATTTCGAGTCTCTACGATGTTCCTAAGTGGTCGAAACCACTTTTGGACAG
>NW_027103014.1:27500-37500 GCF_036373705.1 Amia ocellicauda
GGGAGGTGTAGCCCTGCAGGCTGAGCGCCGGGAGCCGTCGGTCAGTGAGTGCTGAAGGAAAGCTCCAGCGCGGAGCCCGCACCCACCGGGGAGGTGTAGCCCTGCAGGCTGAGCGCCGGGAGCCGTCGGTCAGTGAGTGCTGAAGGAAAGCTCCAGCGCGGAGCCCGCACCCACCGGGGAGGTGTAGCCCTGCAGGCTGAGCGCCGGGAGCCGTCGGTCAGTGAGTGCTGAAGGAAAGCTCCAGCGCGGAGCCCGCACCCACCGGGGAGGTGTAGCCCTGCAGGCTGAGCGCCGGGAGCCGTCGGTCAGTGAGTGCTGAAGGAAAGCTCCAGCGCGGAGCCCGCACCCACCGGGGAGGTGTAGCCCTGCAGGCTGAGCGCTGGGAGCCGTCGGTCAGTGAGTGCTGAAGGAGAGCTCCAGCCCGGAGCCCGCACCCACCGGGGAGGTGTAGCCCTGCAGGCTGAGCGCCGGGAGCCGTCGGTCAGTGAGTGCTGAAGGAGAGCTCCAGCCCGGAGCCCGCACCCACCGGGGAGGAGTAGGCCTGCTGACTGAGCGCTGGGAGCCGGGAGCCTTTCCTGCAGTCAGTCGGTCGGTCAGTGAGTGAGTGAGTGTGTGTGCTGAAGGGAAGCTCCAGCCCGGCGTCCGTCCCCACCGGGGAGGAGTAGGCCTGCTGACTGAGCGCTGGGAGCCGTCGGTCGGTCGGTCGGTCAGTGAGTGAGTGAGTGAGTGTGTTGCGCTGGAGGAAAGCTCCAGCCCGGCGTCCGTCCCCACCGGGGAGGAGTAGGCCTGCTGACTGAGCGCTGGGAGCCGGGAGCCTTTCCTGCAGTCAGTCGGTCGGTCAGTGAGTGAGTGTGTGTGCTGAAGGGAAGCTCCAGCCCGGCGTCCGTCCCCACCGGGGAGGAGTAGGCCTGCTGACTGAGCGCTGGGAGCCGGGAGCCTTTCCTGCAGTCAGTCGGTCGGTCAGTGAGTGAGTGTGTGTGCTGAAGGGAAGCTCCAGCCCGGCGTCCGTCCCCACCGGGGAGGAGTAGGCCTGCTGACTGAGCGCTGGGAGCCGGGAGCCTTTCCTGCAGTCAGTCGGTCGGTCAGTGAGTGAGTGTGTGTGCTGAAGGAAAGCTCCAGCCCGGCGTCCGTCCCCACCGGGGAGGAGTAGGCCTGCTGACTGAGCGCTGGGAGCCGGGAGCCTTTCCTGCAGTCAGTCGGTCGGTCAGTGAGTGAGTGAGTGAGTGTGTGTGCTGAAGGGAAGCTCCAGCCCGGCGTCCGTCCCCACCGGGGAGTTGTGCCCGGGCCCGGGCCTCCTGCCGACGGACCGTGTGGCGCATTGTCCCGACTGCGGACTTTCTCCAGCAAAAAGGCGGAGGTGCAGTACCGCCATTTCGCCACACGAGGGACGGAATGGCACCCAACTGCCCCCTGGTGTCGAAAAAGCGCAAGGGCACCCGGGCCGGTCCGCCCCAGGCAGCGGCCGAGATGCAGCACCGGGGGCCCGGCCTGCCTGCCCTGGAGGTCAGCCTGCCAGCCCTGGAGGTCTGCTATCCAGCCCTGGAGGTCTGCCGGCCTGCCCTGGAGGTCTGCCTGCCTGCCCTGGAGGTCTGCCTGCCTGCCTGTTAGCCCTGGAGGTCTGCTATCCAGCCCTGGAGGTCTGCCTGCCTGCCCTGGAGGTCTGCCTGCCTGCCATCCAGCCCTGGAGGTCTGCTATCCTGCCCTGGAGGTCTGCTATCCAGCCCTGGTAGCAGCACTGCCTGCCCTGGAGGTCTGCTATCCAGCCCTGGAGGTCTGCCTGCCTGCCTGTTAGCCCTGGTAGCAGCACTGCCTGCCCTGGAGGTCAGCCTGCCAGCCCTGGAGGTCTGCCTGTTAGCCCTGGAGGTCTGCTATCCAGCCCTGGAGGTCTGCCTGCCTGCCCTGGAGGTCTGCCTGCCTGCCCTGGAGGTCTGCCTGTTAGCCCTGGAGGTCAGCTATCCAGCCCTGGAGGTCTGCCTGCCTGCCCTGGAGGTCTGCCTGCCTGCCCTGGAGGTCTGCCTGTTAGCCCTGGAGGTCTGCCTGCCTGCCCTGGAGGTCTGCTATCCAGCCCTGGTAGCAGCACTGCCTGCCCTGGAGGTCTGCCTGCCTGCCCTGGAGGTCTGCCTGTTAGCCCTGGAGGTCAGCTATCCAGCCCTGGTAGCAGCACTGCCTGCCCTGGTAGCAGCACTGCCTGCCCTGGAGGTCTGCCTGCCTGCCCTGGAGGTCTGCCTGTTAGCCCTGGAGGTCAGCTATCCAGCCCTGGTAGCAGCACTGCCTGCCCTGGAGGTCTGCCTGCCTGCCCTGGAGGTCAGCCTGTTAGCCCTGGAGGTCTGCCTGCCTGCCCTGGAGGTCTGCTATCCAGCCCTGGTAGCAGCACTGCCTGCCCTGGAGGTCTGCCTGCCTGCCCTGGAGGTCTGCCTGTTAGCCCTGGAGGTCAGCTATCCAGCCCTGGTAGCAGCACTGCCTGCCCTGGTAGCAGCACTGCCTGCCCTGGAGGTCAGCCTGCCAGCCCTGGAGGTCTGCCTGTTAGCCCTGGAGGTCTGCTATCCAGCCCTGGAGGTCTGCCTGCCTGCCCTGGAGGTCTGCCTGCCTGCCCTGGAGGTCTGCCTGTTAGCCCTGGAGGTCTGCCTGCCTGCCCTGGAGGTCTGCTATCCAGCCCTGGTAGCAGCACTGCCTGCCCTGGAGGTCTGCCTGCCTGCCCTGGAGGTCTGCCTGTTAGCCCTGGAGGTCAGCTATCCAGCCCTGGTAGCAGCACTGCCTGCCCTGGTAGCAGCACTGCCTGCCCTGGAGGTCTGCCTGCCTGCCCTGGAGGTCTGCCTGTTAGCCCTGGAGGTCAGCTATCCAGCCCTGGTAGCAGCACTGCCTGCCCTGGAGGTCTGCCTGCCTGCCCTGGAGGTCAGCCTGTTAGCCCTGGAGGTCTGCCTGCCTGCCCTGGAGGTCTGCTATCCAGCCCTGGTAGCAGCACTGCCTGCCCTGGAGGTCTGCCTGCCTGCCCTGGAGGTCTGCCTGTTAGCCCTGGAGGTCTGCCTTCCAGCCCTGGTAGCAGCACTGCCTGCCCTGGTAGCAGCACTGCCTGCCCTGGAGGTCTGCCTGCCTGCCCTGGCAGCAGCACTGCCTGGCCTGGAGGTCAGCCTGTTAGCCCTGGAGGTCTGCTATCCAGCCCTGGAGGTCTGCCTGCCTGCCCTGGAGGTCTGCCTGCCTGCCCTGGAGGTCTGCCTGCCTGCCCTGGAGGTCTGCTATCCAGCCCTGGTAGCAGCACTGCCTGCCCTGGAGGTCTGCCTGCCTGCCCTGGAGGTCTGCCTGTTAGCCCTGGAGGTCAGCTATCCAGCCCTGGTAGCAGCACTGCCTGCCCTGGAGTTCTGCCTGCCTGCCCTGGAGGTCAGCCTGTTAGCCCTGGAGGTCTGCCTGCCTGCCCTGGAGGTCTGCTATCCAGCCCTGGTAGCAGCACTGCCTGCCCTGGAGGTCTGCCTGCCTGCCCTGGAGGTCTGCCTGTTAGCCCTGGAGGTCAGCTATCCAGCCCTGGTAGCAGCACTGCCTGCCCTGGTAGCAGCACTGCCTGCCCTGGAGGTCAGCCTGCCAGCCCTGGAGGTCTGCCTGTTAGCCCTGGAGGTCTGCTATCCAGCCCTGGAGGTCTGCCTGCCTGCCCTGGAGGTCTGCCTGCCTGCCCTGGAGGTCTGCCTGTTAGCCCTGGAGGTCTGCTATCCAGCCCTGGAGGTCTGCCTGCCTGCCTGTTAGCCCTGGAGGTCTGCTATCCAGCCCTGGAGGTCTGCCTGCCTGCCTGTTAGCCCTGGAGGTCTGCCTGCCTGCCCTGGCAGCAGCACTGCCTGCCTTCCAGCCCTGGAGGTCTGCCTGTTAGCCCTGGAGGTCTGCTATCCAGCCCTGGTAGCAGCACTGCCTGCCCTGGAGGTCTGCCTGCCTGCCTTCCAGCCCTGGAGGTCTGCTATCCAGCCCTGGAGGTCTGCCTGCCTGCCATCCAGCCCTGGAGGTCTGCTATCCAGCCCTGGTAGCAGCACTGCCTGCCCTGGAGGTCTGCTATCCAGCCCTGGAGGACAGCCTGCCTGCCCTGGTAGCAGCACTGCCTGCCCTGGAGGTCAGCCTGCCTGCCCTGGAGGTCAGCCTGCCAGCCCTGGCAGCAGCACGGCCTACCTGCCTGCCTGCCCTGGAGGTCTGCCTGCCTGCCTGCCCTGGAGGTCAGCCTTCCAGCCCTGGCAGCAGCACGGCCTACCTGCCTGCCAGCCTGCCCTCCCCAGCCACACAGCCCTGCCTGCCTGCCTGCCAGCCCTGGAGGTCAGCCTGTTAGCCCTGGAGGTCTGCCTGCCTGTCTGCCTGCCTGCCTGCCTGCCCTGGAGGTCAGCCTGCCTGCCCTGGAGGTCTGCTATCCAGCCCTGGTAGCAGCACTGCCTGCCCTGGAGGTCAGCCTGTTAGCCCTGGAGGTCTGCCTGCCTGCCCTGGTAGCAGCACTGCCTGCCTGCCTGCCCTGGAGGTCTGCCTGCCTGCCTGCCTGCCCTGGAGGTCAGCCTGCCTGCCCTGGAGGTCTGCCTGCCTGCCCTGGTAGCAGCACTGCCTGCCCTGGAGGTCAGCCTGCCTGCCCTGGAGGTCAGCCTGCCAGCCCTGGCAGCAGCACGGCCTACCTGCCTGCCTGCCCTGGAGGTCTGCCTGCCTGCCTGCCCTGGAGGTCAGCCTTCCAGCCCTGGCAGCAGCACGGCCTACCTGCCTGCCAGCCTGCCCTCCCCAGCCACACAGCCCTGCCTGCCTGCCTGCCAGCCCTGGAGGTCTCCCTGCCAGCCCTGGAGGTCTGCCTGCCTGCCTGCCTGCCTGCCCTGGAGGTCTGCCATCCTGCCTTCCAGCCCTGGAGGTCAGCCTGCCAGCCCTGGAGGTCAGCCTGTTAGCCCTGGAGGTCTGCCTGCCTGCCTGCCTGCCTGCCCTGGAGGTCAGCCTGCCAGCCCTGGAGGTCTGCCTGCCTGCCTGCCTGCCCTGGAGGTCAGCCTGCCAGCCCTGGCAGCAGCACGGCCTACCTGCCTGCCTGCCCTGGAGGTCTGCCTGCCTGCCTGCCTGCCTGCCCTGGAGGTCTGCCTGCCTGCCTGCCTGCCCCGGAGGTCAGCCCCAGGCAGCCGGGTGGCCTGCCTGCTGCTGCTAGGCCGCTGCCCCGAGCCGCCGACCCCATCGACAGGAACACGAGAGAGTTTACAAGCGAGAGGAGGCCACATATTCGACACCTTTCGTGCTCGTTTTAGTCTCCAGTCTGTTTTGACGTGTGTTATTCTGAATCTGCTGCTTTAACTCAAGGGATTCTGTCGCGATTGATGCCTTGTCCTTCGCTGTATGTTTGCACTGGTGTTGTAAGTCGCCCTCTGTAAGATCATCATTTATTATCTGCCAAGAAATAAAGATCATCATAATGTTCCCCAACTTTCAGCTTCTGGGGAGTTTGTTCCAGAGTGTGACGACTCTCTCTCTATCTCCATCTCTCTCTCTATCTCCATCTCTCTCTATCTCCATCTCTCTCTATCTCCATCTCTCTATCTCCACCTCTCTCTCCCTCTCCACCTCTCTCTCTCTCTATCTCTCCCTCTCTCTCACTGTGTGTGTGTGTGTGTGTGTGTGTGTGTGTGTGTGTGTGTGTGTGTGTGTGTGTGTGTGTGTGTACAGCAGTGTCCCTAGACGAGAGAGAGATCCCTAGACGGGGAAATTACTTTCAAACTGCAGTACCGAAATGTGTCCGTTAGATGGCAGCATGCACCAAGGAATGAAGGAAAGTGCAAAACAAAATGAAAAGGCACATCGCCTGGGCGAAAAATAATCGTAACAAATCAACGGGGGCATTTCTCCGAAAACTAACACCGGGGCAGTGCTCAGGGGGGTCCCACCTCGTGGCCACCCGGTTTGGGGGGCCATCGGGGCCGGTTCCGAAAATCGCTAAATCTCCCATAGCCAGCCCACGCTCCATCCGATAGAGCAATGCCGGGCGGCCGGCCGGCAACTACGGATCATAACAAATCAACGGGGGCATTTCTCGGAAAACTAACACCGCGGCAGTGCTCAGGGGGGTCCCACCTCGTGGCCACCCGGTTTGGGGGGCCATCGGGGCCGGCTGAAGAATCGCCCATACTCTGCCATAGGCAGCCCACGGTCCATCCGATCAGAGCAATGCCGGGCGGCCGGCAACCTATGGATCATAACACATCAACGGAGGCATGATAAGAGCATCTTTTATTATCTGCCAAGAAATATAGACCATCACAATGTTCCCCAACTTTCAGCTTCTACCACATCGCTGGGGAGTTTATTCCACTGTGTGACTACTCTCTCTCTATCTCTCTCTCTCTCTCTCTCTCTCTCTCTCTCTCTCTCTGTGTGTGTGTGTGTGTGTGTGTGTGTGTGTGTGTGTGTGTGTGTGTGTGTGTGTGTGTGTGTGTACAGCAGTGTCTCCGGTTTTCCTTTTGGAATGCCTTGAAGCCGGGGGGGCTTTGCACTCATGAGAACATAGGGTGTCCTTGCCCTCCTTTCGCAGCCCAGGGCATTGAGAGATCCCTAGACGGGGAAATTACTTTCAAACTGCAGTACCGAAATGTGTCCGTTAGATGGTAGCATGCACCAAGGAATGAAGGAAAGTGCAAAACAAAATGAAAAGGCACATCGCCTGGGCGAAAAATAATCGTAACAAATCAACGGGGGCATTTCTCCGAAAACTAACACCGGGGCAGTGCTCAGGGGGGTCCCACCTCGTGGCCACCCGGTTTGGGGGGCGATCGGGGCCGGTTCCGAAAATCGCTAAATCTCCCATAGCCAGCCCACGCTCCATCCGATAGAGCAATGCCGGGCGGCCGGCCGGCAACTACGGATCATAACAAATCAACGGGGGCATTTCTCCGAAAACTAACACCGGGGCAGTGCTCAGGGGGGTCCCACCTCGTGGCCACCCGGTTTGGGGGGCGATCGGGGCCGGTTCCGAAAATCGCTAAATCTCCCATAGCCAGCACACGCTCCATCCGATAGAGCAATGCCGGGCGGCCGGCCGGCAACTACGGATCATAACAAATCAACGGGGGCATTTCTCGGAAAACTAACACCGGGGCAGTGCTCAGGGGGGTCCCACCTCGTGGCCACCCGGTTTGGGGGGCGATCGGGGCCGGTTCCGAAAATCGCTAAATCTCCCATAGCCAGCCCACGCTCCATCCGATAGAGCAATGCCGGGCGGCCGGCCGGCAACTACGGATCATAACAAATCAACGGGGGCATTTCTCGGAAAACTAACACCGGGGCAGTGCTCAGGGGGGTCCCACCTCGTGGCCACCCGGTTTGGGGGGCCATCGGGGCCGGTTCCGAAAATCGCTAAATCTCCCATAGCCAGCCCACGCTCCATCCGATAGAGCAATGCCGGGCGGCCGGCCGGCAACTACGGATCATAACAAATCAACGGGGGCAGTTCTCCAGAAACTAACACCGGGGCAGTGCTCAGGAGGCTCCCAGCTATCAGCCACCCTATCCCGGGACCGATGGGAGCACTTTAAAATTTTCGAGTCAGGGGACCAGACGGCCGAGTGAAAAACTTTGAAAAATATTCTATCTCCTCACTCCCATTGACTTTGCATTAGGGCGACCAGGCGGCCGGCGGAAAAAAAATCATAACAAATCAACGGGGGCATTTCTCCAGAAACTAACACCGGGGCTGTGCTCAGGGGGCTCCCAGCTATCAGCCACCCTACCCTGGGACCGATGGGAGCACTTTAAAATTTTCGAGTCAGGGGACCAGACGGCCGAGTGAAAAACTTTGAAAAATATTCTATCTCCTCACTCCCATTGACTTTACATTAGGGCGACCAGGCGGCCGGCGGAAAAAAAATCATAACAAATCAACGGGGGCATTTCTCCAGAAACTAACACCGGGGCTGTGCTCAGGGGGCTCCCAGCTATCAGCCACCCTACCCTGGGACCGATGGGAGCACTTTAAAATTTTCGAGTCAGGGGACCAGACGGCCGAGTGAAAAACTTTGAAAAATATTCTATCTCCTCACTCCCATTGACTTTGCATTAGGGCGACCAGGCGGCCGGCGGAAAAAAAATCATAACAAATCAACGGGGGCATTTCTCCAGAAACTAACACCGGGGCTGTGCTCAGGGGGCTCCCAGCTATCAGCCACCCTACCCTGGGACCGATGGGAGCACTTTAAAATTTTCGAGTCAGGGGACCAGACGGCCGAGTGAAAAACTTTGAAAAATATTCTATCTCCTCACTCCCATTGACTTTACATTAGGGCGACCAGGCGGCCGGCGGAAAAAAAATCATAACAAATCAACGGGGGCATTTCTCCAGAAACTAACACCGGGGCTGTGCTCAGGGGGCTCCCAGCTATCAGCCACCCTACCCTGGGACCGATGGGAGCACTTTAAAATTTTCGAGTCAGGGGACCAGACGGCCGAGTGAAAAACTTTGAAAAATATTCTATCTCCTCACTCCCATTGACTTTGCATTAGGGCGACCAGGCGGCCGGCGGAAAAAAAATCATAACAAATCAACGGGGGCATTTCTCCAGAAACTAACACCGGGGCTGTGCTCAGGGGGCTCCCAGCTATCAGCCACCCTACCCTGGGACCGATGGGAGCACTTTAAAATTTTCGAGTCAGGGGACCAGACGGCCGAGTGAAAAACTTTGAAAAATATTCTATCTCCTCACTCCCATTGACTTTACATTAGGGCGACCAGGCGGCCGGCGGAAAAAAAATCATAACAAATCAACGGGGGCATTTCTCCAGAAACTAACACCGGGGCTGTGCTCAGGGGGCTCCCAGCTATCAGCCCCCCGGGTCTGGGGGCATTGTTTTTCTTTTTAATCATTTTGAGCATTTCCCCCAGTTTAGAGATGTGTGCCCCTAGACAACCCATTGAGAATAACTATGAAATGTTCTGAAGTTTTGATTTTCAAATGTCGGTGAAAATTGAAAAACGTCATATATTCTTCAAAGGAAGCATGGGGCGATGGTAGGGAGAGTCCCCGCAGCGTGCCTCGGCAGCGATGGGAGCGTTTTCGATGTCCCCGTCCCCCCCCATAGGGATAGAAGGGGAGTTAGGTGACCAGGCGTCCCGGGTCCCAAAAATCGAAAAATTAATATAGAATGCTTTTTAATCCATAAATAAAGTAGGGGGCAGTCCTGGTGAGAGTCCCAGCCACAGCCCCAGTGTGTTTTGGAGTCGTTTGTGGCCGGGTGAAAAACTTTGAAAAATTTTCTATCTCCTCACTCCCATTGACTTTGCATTAGGGCGACCAGGCGGCCGGCGGAAAAAAAATCATAACAAATCAACGGGGGCATTTCTCCGAAAACTAACACCGGGGCAGTGCTCAGGGGGCTCCCAGCTATCAGCCACCCTATCCCGGGACCGATGGGAGCACTTTAAAATTTTCGAGTCAGGGGACCAGGCGGCCGAGTGAAAAACTTTGAAAAATTTTCTATCTCCTCACTCCCATTGACTTTGCATTAGGGCGACCAGGCGGCCGGCGGAAAAAAAATCATAACAAATCAACGGAGGCATTTCTCCGAAAACTAACACCGGGGCAGTGCTCAGGGGGCTCCCAGCTATCAGCCACCCTATCCCGGGACCGATGGGAGCACTTTAAAATTTTCGAGTTAGGGGACCAGGCGGCCGAGTGAAAAACTTAGAAAAATTTTCTATCTCCCCTAGGTGACCAGGCAGCCGGAGCTGATTTTTCTGACCCCTAAAACAATTATTAAAAGGTATTTTTTCGCCAAACTAAGACTTTTAAAATTCAAATAGGATGATTATCTACTGCCCCAGTGGGTTTTTGAACCATTTTAAGCCTTTTTGACAGTTTTCATTTTTCCCCCATTGACTTCAATGGGAGTTAGGTGACCAGTCCTCCGACTTTTGAACCTCTCCTGGGGGGGCTGTGAGCCCCCGATTTCTTTGCAAAGCACGTCATTCGATTCGTCTCAGTCCCCTCTATATACCCCGTGTGTTTGTTTTCTCGAAAAAACCCCGGAACAC
>NW_027103014.1:47500-57500 GCF_036373705.1 Amia ocellicauda
GGAGGTGTAGCCCTGCAGGCTGAGCGCTGGGAGCCGTCGGTCAGTGAGTGCTGAAGGAAAGCTCCAGCGCGGAGCCCGCACCCACCGGGGAGGTGTAGCCCTGCAGGCTGAGCGCCGGGAGCCGTCGGTCAGTGAGTGCTGAAGGAAAGCTCCAGCGCGGAGCCCGCACCCACCGGGGAGGTGTAGCCCTGCAGGCTGAGCGCCGGGAGCCGTCGGTCAGTGAGTGCTGAAGGAAAGCTCCAGCGCGGAGCCCGCACCCACCGGGGAGGTGTAGCCCTGCAGGCTGAGCGCCGGGAGCCGTCGGTCAGTGAGTGCTGAAGGAAAGCTCCAGCGCGGAGCCCGCACCCACCGGGGAGGTGTAGCCCTGCAGGCTGAGCGCCGGGAGCCGTCGGTCAGTGAGTGCTGAAGGAAAGCTCCAGCGCGGAGCCCGCACCCACCGGGGAGGTGTAGCCCTGCAGGCTGAGCGCCGGGAGCCGTCGGTCAGTGAGTGCTGAAGGAAAGCTCCAGCGCGGAGCCCGCACCCACCGGGGAGGTGTAGCCCTGCAGGCTGAGCGCTGGGAGCCGTCGGTCAGTGAGTGCTGAAGGAGAGCTCCAGCCCGGAGCCCGCACCCACCGGGGAGGTGTAGCCCTGCAGGCTGAGCGCCGGGAGCCGTCGGTCAGTGAGTGCTGAAGGAGAGCTCCAGCCCGGAGCCCGCACCCACCGGGGAGGAGTAGGCCTGCTGACTGAGCGCTGGGAGCCGGGAGCCTTTCCTGCAGTCAGTCGGTCGGTCAGTGAGTGAGTGAGTGTGTGTGCTGAAGGGAAGCTCCAGCCCGGCGTCCGTCCCCACCGGGGAGGAGTAGGCCTGCTGACTGAGCGCTGGGAGCCGTCGGTCGGTCGGTCGGTCAGTGAGTGAGTGAGTGAGTGTGTTGCGCTGGAGGAAAGCTCCAGCCCGGCGTCCGTCCCCACCGGGGAGGAGTAGGCCTGCTGACTGAGCGCTGGGAGCCGGGAGCCTTTCCTGCAGTCAGTCGGTCGGTCAGTGAGTGAGTGTGTGTGCTGAAGGGAAGCTCCAGCCCGGCGTCCGTCCCCACCGGGGAGGAGTAGGCCTGCTGACTGAGCGCTGGGAGCCGGGAGCCTTTCCTGCAGTCAGTCGGTCGGTCAGTGAGTGAGTGTGTGTGCTGAAGGGAAGCTCCAGCCCGGCGTCCGTCCCCACCGGGGAGGAGTAGGCCTGCTGACTGAGCGCTGGGAGCCGGGAGCCTTTCCTGCAGTCAGTCGGTCGGTCAGTGAGTGAGTGTGTGTGCTGAAGGAAAGCTCCAGCCCGGCGTCCGTCCCCACCGGGGAGGAGTAGGCCTGCTGACTGAGCGCTGGGAGCCGGGAGCCTTTCCTGCAGTCAGTCGGTCGGTCAGTGAGTGAGTGAGTGAGTGTGTGTGCTGAAGGGAAGCTCCAGCCCGGCGTCCGTCCCCACCGGGGAGTTGTGCCCGGGCCCGGGCCTCCTGCCGACGGACCGTGTGGCGCATTGTCCCGACTGCGGACTTTCTCCAGCAAAAAGGCGGAGGTGCAGTACCGCCATTTCGCCACACGAGGGACGGAATGGCACCCAACTGCCCCCTGGTGTCGAAAAAGCGCAAGGGCACCCGGGCCGGTCCGCCCCAGGCAGCGGCCGAGATGCAGCACCGGGGGCCCGGCCTGCCTGCCCTGGAGGTCAGCCTGCCAGCCCTGGAGGTCTGCTATCCAGCCCTGGAGGTCTGCCGGCCTGCCCTGGAGGTCTGCCTGCCTGCCCTGGAGGTCTGCCTGCCTGCCTGTTAGCCCTGGAGGTCTGCTATCCAGCCCTGGAGGTCTGCCTGCCTGCCCTGGAGGTCTGCCTGCCTGCCATCCAGCCCTGGAGGTCTGCTATCCTGCCCTGGAGGTCTGCTATCCAGCCCTGGTAGCAGCACTGCCTGCCCTGGAGGTCTGCTATCCAGCCCTGGAGGTCTGCCTGCCTGCCTGTTAGCCCTGGTAGCAGCACTGCCTGCCCTGGAGGTCAGCCTGCCAGCCCTGGAGGTCTGCCTGTTAGCCCTGGAGGTCTGCTATCCAGCCCTGGAGGTCTGCCTGCCTGCCCTGGAGGTCTGCCTGCCTGCCCTGGAGGTCTGCCTGTTAGCCCTGGAGGTCAGCTATCCAGCCCTGGAGGTCTGCCTGCCTGCCCTGGAGGTCTGCCTGCCTGCCCTGGAGGTCTGCCTGTTAGCCCTGGAGGTCTGCCTGCCTGCCCTGGAGGTCTGCTATCCAGCCCTGGTAGCAGCACTGCCTGCCCTGGAGGTCTGCCTGCCTGCCCTGGAGGTCTGCCTGTTAGCCCTGGAGGTCAGCTATCCAGCCCTGGTAGCAGCACTGCCTGCCCTGGTAGCAGCACTGCCTGCCCTGGAGGTCTGCCTGCCTGCCCTGGAGGTCTGCCTGTTAGCCCTGGAGGTCAGCTATCCAGCCCTGGTAGCAGCACTGCCTGCCCTGGAGGTCTGCCTGCCTGCCCTGGAGGTCAGCCTGTTAGCCCTGGAGGTCTGCCTGCCTGCCCTGGAGGTCTGCTATCCAGCCCTGGTAGCAGCACTGCCTGCCCTGGAGGTCTGCCTGCCTGCCCTGGAGGTCTGCCTGTTAGCCCTGGAGGTCAGCTATCCAGCCCTGGTAGCAGCACTGCCTGCCCTGGTAGCAGCACTGCCTGCCCTGGAGGTCAGCCTGCCAGCCCTGGAGGTCTGCCTGTTAGCCCTGGAGGTCTGCTATCCAGCCCTGGAGGTCTGCCTGCCTGCCCTGGAGGTCTGCCTGCCTGCCCTGGAGGTCTGCCTGTTAGCCCTGGAGGTCTGCCTGCCTGCCCTGGAGGTCTGCCTGCCTGCCCTGGAGGTCTGCCTGTTAGCCCTGGAGGTCTGCCTTCCAGCCCTGGTAGCAGCACTGCCTGCCCTGGTAGCAGCACTGCCTGCCCTGGAGGTCTGCCTGCCTGCCCTGGCAGCAGCACTGCCTGGCCTGGAGGTCAGCCTGTTAGCCCTGGAGGTCTGCTATCCAGCCCTGGAGGTCTGCCTGCCTGCCCTGGAGGTCTGCCTGCCTGCCCTGGAGGTCTGCCTGCCTGCCCTGGAGGTCTGCTATCCAGCCCTGGTAGCAGCACTGCCTGCCCTGGAGGTCTGCCTGCCTGCCCTGGAGGTCTGCCTGTTAGCCCTGGAGGTCAGCTATCCAGCCCTGGTAGCAGCACTGCCTGCCCTGGAGTTCTGCCTGCCTGCCCTGGAGGTCAGCCTGTTAGCCCTGGAGGTCTGCCTGCCTGCCCTGGAGGTCTGCTATCCAGCCCTGGTAGCAGCACTGCCTGCCCTGGAGGTCTGCCTGCCTGCCCTGGAGGTCTGCCTGTTAGCCCTGGAGGTCAGCTATCCAGCCCTGGTAGCAGCACTGCCTGCCCTGGTAGCAGCACTGCCTGCCCTGGAGGTCAGCCTGCCAGCCCTGGAGGTCTGCCTGTTAGCCCTGGAGGTCTGCTATCCAGCCCTGGAGGTCTGCCTGCCTGCCCTGGAGGTCTGCCTGCCTGCCCTGGAGGTCTGCCTGTTAGCCCTGGAGGTCTGCTATCCAGCCCTGGAGGTCTGCCTGCCTGCCTGTTAGCCCTGGAGGTCTGCTATCCAGCCCTGGAGGTCTGCCTGCCTGCCTGTTAGCCCTGGAGGTCTGCCTGCCTGCCCTGGCAGCAGCACTGCCTGCCTTCCAGCCCTGGAGGTCTGCCTGTTAGCCCTGGAGGTCTGCTATCCAGCCCTGGTAGCAGCACTGCCTGCCCTGGAGGTCTGCCTGCCTGCCTTCCAGCCCTGGAGGTCTGCTATCCAGCCCTGGAGGTCTGCCTGCCTGCCATCCAGCCCTGGAGGTCTGCTATCCAGCCCTGGTAGCAGCACTGCCTGCCCTGGAGGTCTGCTATCCAGCCCTGGAGGACAGCCTGCCTGCCCTGGTAGCAGCACTGCCTGCCCTGGAGGTCAGCCTGCCTGCCCTGGAGGTCAGCCTGCCAGCCCTGGCAGCAGCACGGCCTACCTGCCTGCCTGCCCTGGAGGTCTGCCTGCCTGCCTGCCCTGGAGGTCAGCCTTCCAGCCCTGGCAGCAGCACGGCCTACCTGCCTGCCAGCCTGCCCTCCCCAGCCACACAGCCCTGCCTGCCTGCCTGCCAGCCCTGGAGGTCAGCCTGTTAGCCCTGGAGGTCTGCCTGCCTGTCTGCCTGCCTGCCTGCCTGCCCTGGAGGTCAGCCTGCCTGCCCTGGAGGTCTGCTATCCAGCCCTGGTAGCAGCACTGCCTGCCCTGGAGGTCAGCCTGTTAGCCCTGGAGGTCTGCCTGCCTGCCCTGGTAGCAGCACTGCCTGCCTGCCTGCCCTGGAGGTCTGCCTGCCTGCCTGCCTGCCCTGGAGGTCAGCCTGCCTGCCCTGGAGGTCTGCCTGCCTGCCCTGGTAGCAGCACTGCCTGCCCTGGAGGTCAGCCTGCCTGCCCTGGAGGTCAGCCTGCCAGCCCTGGCAGCAGCACGGCCTACCTGCCTGCCTGCCCTGGAGGTCTGCCTGCCTGCCTGCCCTGGAGGTCAGCCTTCCAGCCCTGGCAGCAGCACGGCCTACCTGCCTGCCAGCCTGCCCTCCCCAGCCACACAGCCCTGCCTGCCTGCCTGCCAGCCCTGGAGGTCTCCCTGCCAGCCCTGGAGGTCTGCCTGCCTGCCTGCCTGCCTGCCCTGGAGGTCTGCCATCCTGCCTTCCAGCCCTGGAGGTCAGCCTGCCAGCCCTGGAGGTCAGCCTGTTAGCCCTGGAGGTCTGCCTGCCTGCCTGCCTGCCTGCCCTGGAGGTCAGCCTGCCAGCCCTGGAGGTCTGCCTGCCTGCCTGCCTGCCCTGGAGGTCAGCCTGCCAGCCCTGGCAGCAGCACGGCCTACCTGCCTGCCTGCCCTGGAGGTCTGCCTGCCTGCCTGCCTGCCTGCCCTGGAGGTCTGCCTGCCTGCCTGCCTGCCCCGGAGGTCAGCCCCAGGCAGCCGGGTGGCCTGCCTGCTGCTGCTAGGCCGCTGCCCCGAGCCGCCGACCCCATCGACAGGAACACGAGAGAGTTTACAAGCGAGAGGAGGCCACATATTCGACACCTTTCGTGCTCGTTTTAGTCTCCAGTCTGTTTTGACGTGTGTTATTCTGAATCTGCTGCTTTAACTCAAGGGATTCTGTCGCGATTGATGCCTTGTCCTTCGCTGTATGTTTGCACTGGTGTTGTAAGTCGCCCTCTGTAAGATCATCATTTATTATCTGCCAAGAAATAAAGATCATCATAATGTTCCCCAACTTTCAGCTTCTGGGGAGTTTGTTCCAGAGTGTGACGACTCTCTCTCTATCTCCATCTCTCTCTCTATCTCCATCTCTCTCTATCTCCATCTCTCTCTATCTCCATCTCTCTATCTCCACCTCTCTCTCCCTCTCCACCTCTCTCTCTCTCTATCTCTCCCTCTCTCTCACTGTGTGTGTGTGTGTGTGTGTGTGTGTGTGTGTGTGTGTGTGTGTGTGTGTGTGTGTGTGTGTGTACAGCAGTGTCCCTAGACGAGAGAGAGATCCCTAGACGGGGAAATTACTTTCAAACTGCAGTACCGAAATGTGTCCGTTAGATGGCAGCATGCACCAAGGAATGAAGGAAAGTGCAAAACAAAATGAAAAGGCACATCGCCTGGGCGAAAAATAATCGTAACAAATCAACGGGGGCATTTCTCCGAAAACTAACACCGGGGCAGTGCTCAGGGGGGTCCCACCTCGTGGCCACCCGGTTTGGGGGGCCATCGGGGCCGGTTCCGAAAATCGCTAAATCTCCCATAGCCAGCCCACGCTCCATCCGATAGAGCAATGCCGGGCGGCCGGCCGGCAACTACGGATCATAACAAATCAACGGGGGCATTTCTCGGAAAACTAACACCGCGGCAGTGCTCAGGGGGGTCCCACCTCGTGGCCACCCGGTTTGGGGGGCCATCGGGGCCGGCTGAAGAATCGCCCATACTCTGCCATAGGCAGCCCACGGTCCATCCGATCAGAGCAATGCCGGGCGGCCGGCAACCTATGGATCATAACACATCAACGGAGGCATGATAAGAGCATCTTTTATTATCTGCCAAGAAATATAGACCATCACAATGTTCCCCAACTTTCAGCTTCTACCACATCGCTGGGGAGTTTATTCCACTGTGTGACTACTCTCTCTCTATCTCTCTCTCTCTCTCTCTCTCTCTCTCTCTCTCTCTCTGTGTGTGTGTGTGTGTGTGTGTGTGTGTGTGTGTGTGTGTGTGTGTGTGTGTGTGTGTGTGTGTACAGCAGTGTCTCCGGTTTTCCTTTTGGAATGCCTTGAAGCCGGGGGGGCTTTGCACTCATGAGAACATAGGGTGTCCTTGCCCTCCTTTCGCAGCCCAGGGCATTGAGAGATCCCTAGACGGGGAAATTACTTTCAAACTGCAGTACCGAAATGTGTCCGTTAGATGGTAGCATGCACCAAGGAATGAAGGAAAGTGCAAAACAAAATGAAAAGGCACATCGCCTGGGCGAAAAATAATCGTAACAAATCAACGGGGGCATTTCTCCGAAAACTAACACCGGGGCAGTGCTCAGGGGGGTCCCACCTCGTGGCCACCCGGTTTGGGGGGCGATCGGGGCCGGTTCCGAAAATCGCTAAATCTCCCATAGCCAGCCCACGCTCCATCCGATAGAGCAATGCCGGGCGGCCGGCCGGCAACTACGGATCATAACAAATCAACGGGGGCATTTCTCCGAAAACTAACACCGGGGCAGTGCTCAGGGGGGTCCCACCTCGTGGCCACCCGGTTTGGGGGGCGATCGGGGCCGGTTCCGAAAATCGCTAAATCTCCCATAGCCAGCACACGCTCCATCCGATAGAGCAATGCCGGGCGGCCGGCCGGCAACTACGGATCATAACAAATCAACGGGGGCATTTCTCGGAAAACTAACACCGGGGCAGTGCTCAGGGGGGTCCCACCTCGTGGCCACCCGGTTTGGGGGGCGATCGGGGCCGGTTCCGAAAATCGCTAAATCTCCCATAGCCAGCCCACGCTCCATCCGATAGAGCAATGCCGGGCGGCCGGCCGGCAACTACGGATCATAACAAATCAACGGGGGCATTTCTCGGAAAACTAACACCGGGGCAGTGCTCAGGGGGGTCCCACCTCGTGGCCACCCGGTTTGGGGGGCCATCGGGGCCGGTTCCGAAAATCGCTAAATCTCCCATAGCCAGCCCACGCTCCATCCGATAGAGCAATGCCGGGCGGCCGGCCGGCAACTACGGATCATAACAAATCAACGGGGGCAGTTCTCCAGAAACTAACACCGGGGCAGTGCTCAGGAGGCTCCCAGCTATCAGCCACCCTATCCCGGGACCGATGGGAGCACTTTAAAATTTTCGAGTCAGGGGACCAGACGGCCGAGTGAAAAACTTTGAAAAATATTCTATCTCCTCACTCCCATTGACTTTGCATTAGGGCGACCAGGCGGCCGGCGGAAAAAAAATCATAACAAATCAACGGGGGCATTTCTCCAGAAACTAACACCGGGGCTGTGCTCAGGGGGCTCCCAGCTATCAGCCACCCTACCCTGGGACCGATGGGAGCACTTTAAAATTTTCGAGTCAGGGGACCAGACGGCCGAGTGAAAAACTTTGAAAAATATTCTATCTCCTCACTCCCATTGACTTTACATTAGGGCGACCAGGCGGCCGGCGGAAAAAAAATCATAACAAATCAACGGGGGCATTTCTCCAGAAACTAACACCGGGGCTGTGCTCAGGGGGCTCCCAGCTATCAGCCACCCTACCCTGGGACCGATGGGAGCACTTTAAAATTTTCGAGTCAGGGGACCAGACGGCCGAGTGAAAAACTTTGAAAAATATTCTATCTCCTCACTCCCATTGACTTTGCATTAGGGCGACCAGGCGGCCGGCGGAAAAAAAATCATAACAAATCAACGGGGGCATTTCTCCAGAAACTAACACCGGGGCTGTGCTCAGGGGGCTCCCAGCTATCAGCCACCCTACCCTGGGACCGATGGGAGCACTTTAAAATTTTCGAGTCAGGGGACCAGACGGCCGAGTGAAAAACTTTGAAAAATATTCTATCTCCTCACTCCCATTGACTTTACATTAGGGCGACCAGGCGGCCGGCGGAAAAAAAATCATAACAAATCAACGGGGGCATTTCTCCAGAAACTAACACCGGGGCTGTGCTCAGGGGGCTCCCAGCTATCAGCCCCCCGGGTCTGGGGGCATTGTTTTTCTTTTTAATCATTTTGAGCATTTCCCCCAGTTTAGAGATGTGTGCCCCTAGACAACCCATTGAGAATAACTATGAAATGTTCTGAAGTTTTGATTTTCAAATGTCGGTGAAAATTGAAAAACGTCATATATTCTTCAAAGGAAGCATGGGGCGATGGTAGGGAGAGTCCCCGCAGCGTGCCTCGGCAGCGATGGGAGCGTTTTCGATGTCCCCGTCCCCCCCCATAGGGATAGAAGGGGAGTTAGGTGACCAGGCGTCCCGGGTCCCAAAAATCGAAAAATTAATATAGAATGCTTTTTAATCCATAAATAAAGTAGGGGGCAGTCCTGGTGAGAGTCCCAGCCACAGCCCCAGTGTGTTTTGGAGTCGTTTGTGGCCGGGTGAAAAACTTTGAAAAATTTTCTATCTCCTCACTCCCATTGACTTTGCATTAGGGCGACCAGGCGGCCGGCGGAAAAAAAATCATAACAAATCAACGGGGGCATTTCTCCGAAAACTAACACCGGGGCAGTGCTCAGGGGGCTCCCAGCTATCAGCCACCCTATCCCGGGACCGATGGGAGCACTTTAAAATTTTCGAGTCAGGGGACCAGGCGGCCGAGTGAAAAACTTTGAAAAATTTTCTATCTCCTCACTCCCATTGACTTTGCATTAGGGCGACCAGGCGGCCGGCGGAAAAAAAATCATAACAAATCAACGGAGGCATTTCTCCGAAAACTAACACCGGGGCAGTGCTCAGGGGGCTCCCAGCTATCAGCCACCCTATCCCGGGACCGATGGGAGCACTTTAAAATTTTCGAGTTAGGGGACCAGGCGGCCGAGTGAAAAACTTAGAAAAATTTTCTATCTCCCCTAGGTGACCAGGCAGCCGGAGCTGATTTTTCTGACCCCTAAAACAATTATTAAAAGGTATTTTTTCGCCAAACTAAGACTTTTAAAATTCAAATAGGATGATTATCTACTGCCCCAGTGGGTTTTTGAACCATTTTAAGCCTTTTTGACAGTTTTCATTTTTCCCCCATTGACTTCAATGGGAGTTAGGTGACCAGTCCTCCGACTTTTGAACCTCTCCTGGGGGGGCTGTGAGCCCCCGATTTCTTTGCAAAGCACGTCATTCGATTCGTCTCAGTCCCCTCTATATACCCCGTGTGTTTGTTTTCTCGAAAAAACCCCGGAACACGGTTTTTTAGGGGGGGGGTGGGGGGGGGGTACTTCGGAGCCATTTGGGGGGGGGTAAACGACATTTCCCGAAATTAATTTTGACACAGCCTTCCTCAGAATCGCTTTTCCAACAAAATGCTTTTTATTTCGAGTCTCTACGATGTTCCTAAGTGGTCGAAACCACTTTTGGACAGTTTTTACACCAAACGGCTCGGGCGCACAGCGGGCCGTGTGCCGATGGGCGGTTCTCGCGGGTCTTAGGCGGGGCTAGGCTGCTCGCGGCGGGCAAGGGAGTGCCGTGTGCAGCCGCCACAGTGTTCCAGGCTGTCAGCATTTCTCTACGGTGCCGGGGGAAATACAGGAACTGGGTTTTTGAAGACACTTAGTGCAATGAGAGAGGTCAAAACTGAGCTAAGGGCACTTGCTGGAGGAAAGTGGCTGGGCCCCGCTAGCTCTTTTACGGACACTTTCTGGACTTGGCCCGGGATTTTCAGACGGTTCTTTGCGACTGTCTGATCATCCAGCGAAATGCAAGGGGGGAACGGTCCCGGCCGCACCCCGCGTTTCAGGCCTCGTCGGCGGCCCGCTCCGGCGGCTGCGCCCGCTAAGTCTTCGCGGCC
>NW_027103014.1:67500-77500 GCF_036373705.1 Amia ocellicauda
GCCCGCACCCACCGGGGAGGTGTAGCCCTGCAGGCTGAGCGCCGGGAGCCGTCGGTCAGTGAGTGCTGAAGGAGAGCTCCAGCCCGGAGCCCGCACCCACCGGGGAGGAGTAGGCCTGCTGACTGAGCGCTGGGAGCCGGGAGCCTTTCCTGCAGTCAGTCGGTCGGTCAGTGAGTGAGTGAGTGTGTGTGCTGAAGGGAAGCTCCAGCCCGGCGTCCGTCCCCACCGGGGAGGAGTAGGCCTGCTGACTGAGCGCTGGGAGCCGTCGGTCGGTCGGTCGGTCAGTGAGTGAGTGAGTGAGTGTGTTGCGCTGGAGGAAAGCTCCAGCCCGGCGTCCGTCCCCACCGGGGAGGAGTAGGCCTGCTGACTGAGCGCTGGGAGCCGGGAGCCTTTCCTGCAGTCAGTCGGTCGGTCAGTGAGTGAGTGAGTGTGTGTGCTGAAGGGAAGCTCCAGCCCGGCGTCCGTCCCCACCGGGGAGGAGTAGGCCTGCTGACTGAGCGCTGGGAGCCGTCGGTCGGTCGGTCGGTCAGTGAGTGAGTGAGTGAGTGTGTTGCGCTGGAGGAAAGCTCCAGCCCGGCGTCCGTCCCCACCGGGGAGGAGTAGGCCTGCTGACTGAGCGCTGGGAGCCGGGAGCCTTTCCTGCAGTCAGTCGGTCGGTCAGTGAGTGAGTGTGTGTGCTGAAGGGAAGCTCCAGCCCGGCGTCCGTCCCCACCGGGGAGGAGTAGGCCTGCTGACTGAGCGCTGGGAGCCGGGAGCCTTTCCTGCAGTCAGTCGGTCGGTCAGTGAGTGAGTGTGTGTGCTGAAGGGAAGCTCCAGCCCGGCGTCCGTCCCCACCGGGGAGGAGTAGGCCTGCTGACTGAGCGCTGGGAGCCGGGAGCCTTTCCTGCAGTCAGTCGGTCGGTCAGTGAGTGAGTGTGTGTGCTGAAGGAAAGCTCCAGCCCGGCGTCCGTCCCCACCGGGGAGGAGTAGGCCTGCTGACTGAGCGCTGGGAGCCGGGAGCCTTTCCTGCAGTCAGTCGGTCGGTCAGTGAGTGAGTGAGTGAGTGTGTGTGCTGAAGGGAAGCTCCAGCCCGGCGTCCGTCCCCACCGGGGAGTTGTGCCCGGGCCCGGGCCTCCTGCCGACGGACCGTGTGGCGCATTGTCCCGACTGCGGACTTTCTCCAGCAAAAAGGCGGAGGTGCAGTACCGCCATTTCGCCACACGAGGGACGGAATGGCACCCAACTGCCCCCTGGTGTCGAAAAAGCGCAAGGGCACCCGGGCCGGTCCGCCCCAGGCAGCGGCCGAGATGCAGCACCGGGGGCCCGGCCTGCCTGCCCTGGAGGTCAGCCTGCCAGCCCTGGAGGTCTGCCTTCCAGCCCTGGAGGACAGCCTGCCTGCCCTGGTAGCAGCACTGCCTGCCTTCCAGCCCTGGAGGTCTGCCTGTTAGCCCTGGAGGTCTGCTATCCAGCCCTGGTAGCAGCACTGCCTGCCCTGGAGGTCTGCCTGCCTGCCTTCCAGCCCTGGAGGTCTGCTATCCAGCCCTGGTAGCAGCACTGCCTGCCCTGGAGGTCTGCCTGCCTGCCCTGGAGGTCTGCCTTCCAGCCCTGGAGGACAGCCTGCCTGCCCTGGTAGCAGCACTGCCTGCCTTCCAGCCCTGGAGGTCTGCCTGTTAGCCCTGGAGGTCTGCTATCCAGCCCTGGTAGCAGCACTGCCTGCCCTGGAGGTCTGCCTGCCTGCCCTGGAGGTCTGCCTGTTAGCCCTGGAGGTCAGCCTGCCAGCCCTGGAGGTCTGCTATCCAGCCCTGGAGGTCAGCTATCCAGCCCTGGAGGTCTGCCTGCCTGCCCTGGAGGTCTGCCTGTTAGCCCTGGAGGTCTGCTATCCAGCCCTGGAGGTCTGCTATCCAGCCCTGGTAGCAGCACTGCCAGCCCTGGAGGTCTGCCTGTTAGCCCTGGAGGTCTGCTATCCAGCCCTGGAGGTCTGCTATCCAGCCCTGGTAGCAGCACTGCCTGCCCTGGAGGTCTGCCTGTTAGCCCTGGAGGACAGCCTGCCTGCCCTGGTAGCAGCACTGCCTGCCTTCCAGCCCTGGAGGTCTGCCTGTTAGCCCTGGAGGTCTGCTATCCAGCCCTGGTAGCAGCACTGCCTGCCCTGGAGGTCTGCCTGCCTGCCTTCCAGCCCTGGAGGTCTGCTATCCATCCCTGGAGGTCTGCCTGCCTGCCATCCAGCCCTGGAGGACAGCCTGCCTGCCCTGGTAGCAGCACTGCCTGCCCTGGAGGTCTGCTATCCAGCCCTGGAGGACAGCCTGCCTGCCCTGGTAGCAGCACTGCCTGCCTTCCAGCCCTGGAGGTCTGCCTGTTAGCCCTGGAGGTCTGCTATCCAGCCCTGGTAGCAGCACTGCCTGCCCTGGAGGTCTGCCTGCCTGCCTTCCAGCCCTGGAGGTCTGCTATCCAGCCCTGGTAGCAGCACTGCCTGCCCTGGAGGTCTGCCTGTTAGCCCTGGAGGTCTGCTATCCAGCCCTGGAGGTCTGCTATCCAGCCCTGGTAGCAGCACTGCCTGCCCTGGAGGTCTGCCTGTTAGCCCTGGAGGACAGCCTGCCTGCCCTGGTAGCAGCACTGCCTGCCTTCCAGCCCTGGAGGTCTGCCTGTTAGCCCTGGAGGTCTGCTATCCAGCCCTGGTAGCAGCACTGCCTGCCCTGGAGGTCTGCCTGCCTGCCTTCCAGCCCTGGAGGTCTGCTATCCAGCCCTGGTAGCAGCACTGCCTGCCCTGGAGGTCTGCCTGCCTGCCCTGGAGGTCTGCCTTCCAGCCCTGGAGGACAGCCTGCCTGCCCTGGTAGCAGCACTGCCTGCCTTCCAGCCCTGGAGGTCTGCCTGTTAGCCCTGGAGGTCTGCTATCCAGCCCTGGTAGCAGCACTGCCTGCCCTGGAGGTCTGCCTGCCTGCCTTCCAGCCCTGGAGGTCTGCTATCCAGCCCTGGTAGCAGCACTGCCTGCCCTGGAGGTCTGCCTGCCTGCCCTGGAGGTCTGCCTTCCAGCCCTGGAGGACAGCCTGCCTGCCCTGGTAGCAGCACTGCCTGCCTTCCAGCCCTGGAGGTCTGCCTGTTAGCCCTGGAGGTCTGCTATCCAGCCCTGGTAGCAGCACTGCCTGCCCTGGAGGTCTGCCTGCCTGCCCTGGAGGTCTGCCTGTTAGCCCTGGAGGTCAGCCTGTTAGCCCTGGAGGTCTGCTATCCAGCCCTGGAGGTCAGCTATCCAGCCCTGGAGGTCTGCCTGCCTGCCTGCCTGCCCTGGAGGTCAGCCTGCCAGCCCTGGAGGTCTGCCTGTTAGCCCTGGAGGTCTGCTATCCAGCCCTGGAGGTCTGCTATCCAGCCCTGGTAGCAGCACTGCCAGCCCTGGAGGTCTGCCTGTTAGCCCTGGAGGTCTGCTATCCAGCCCTGGTAGCAGCACTGCCTGCCCTGGAGGTCTGCCTGTTAGCCCTGGAGGTCTGCTATCCAGCCCTGGAGGTCTGCTATCCAGCCCTGGTAGCAGCACTGCCTGCCCTGGAGGTCTGCCTGTTAGCCCTGGAGGACAGCCTGCCTGCCCTGGTAGCAGCACTGCCTGCCTTCCAGCCCTGGAGGTCTGCCTGTTAGCCCTGGAGGTCTGCTATCCAGCCCTGGTAGCAGCACTGCCTGCCCTGGAGGTCTGCCTGCCTGCCTTCCAGCCCTGGAGGTCTGCTATCCAGCCCTGGTAGCAGCACTGCCTGCCCTGGAGGTCTGCCTGCCTGCCCTGGAGGTCTGCCTTCCAGCCCTGGAGGACAGCCTGCCTGCCCTGGTAGCAGCACTGCCTGCCTTCCAGCCCTGGAGGTCTGCCTGTTAGCCCTGGAGGTCTGCTATCCAGCCCTGGTAGCAGCACTGCCTGCCCTGGAGGTCTGCCTGCCTGCCCTGGAGGTCTGCCTGTTAGCCCTGGAGGTCAGCCTGTTAGCCCTGGAGGTCTGCTATCCAGCCCTGGAGGTCAGCTATCCAGCCCTGGAGGTCTGCCTGCCTGCCTGCCTGCCCTGGAGGTCAGCCTGCCAGCCCTGGAGGTCTGCCTGTTAGCCCTGGAGGTCTGCTATCCAGCCCTGGAGGTCTGCTATCCAGCCCTGGTAGCAGCACTGCCAGCCCTGGAGGTCTGCCTGTTAGCCCTGGAGGTCTGCTATCCAGCCCTGGTAGCAGCACTGCCTGCCCTGGAGGTCTGCCTGTTAGCCCTGGAGGTCTGCTATCCAGCCCTGGAGGTCTGCTATCCAGCCCTGGTAGCAGCACTGCCTGCCCTGGAGGTCTGCCTGTTAGCCCTGGAGGTCTGCTATCCAGCCCTGGAGGTCTGCTATCCAGCCCTGGTAGCAGCACTGCCTGCCCTGGAGGTCTGCCTGTTAGCCCTGGAGGACAGCCTGCCTGCCCTGGTAGCAGCACTGCCTGCCTTCCAGCCCTGGAGGTCTGCCTGTTAGCCCTGGAGGTCTGCTATCCAGCCCTGGTAGCAGCACTGCCTGCCCTGGAGGTCTGCCTGCCTGCCTTCCAGCCCTGGAGGTCTGCTATCCATCCCTGGAGGTCTGCCTGCCTGCCATCCAGCCCTGGAGGACAGCCTGCCTGCCCTGGTAGCAGCACTGCCTGCCCTGGAGGTCTGCTATCCAGCCCTGGAGGACAGCCTGCCTGCCCTGGTAGCAGCACTGCCTGCCTTCCAGCCCTGGAGGTCTGCCTGTTAGCCCTGGAGGTCTGCTATCCAGCCCTGGTAGCAGCACTGCCTGCCCTGGAGGTCTGCCTGCCTGCCTTCCAGCCCTGGAGGTCTGCTATCCAGCCCTGGTAGCAGCACTGCCTGCCCTGGAGGTCTGCCTGTTAGCCCTGGAGGTCTGCTATCCAGCCCTGGAGGTCTGCTATCCAGCCCTGGTAGCAGCACTGCCTGCCCTGGAGGTCTGCCTTCCAGCCCTGGAGGACAGCCTGCCTGCCCTGGTAGCAGCACTGCCTGCCTTCCAGCCCTGGAGGTCAGCCTGCCAGCCCTGGAGGTCAGCCTGTTAGCCCTGGAGGTCTGCCTGCCTGCCTGCCTGCCTGCCCTGGAGGTCTGCCTGCCTGCCTGCCCCGGAGGTCAGCCCCAGGCAGCCGGGTGGCCTGCCTGCTGCTGCTAGGCCGCTGCCCCGAGCCGCCGACCCCATCGACAGGAACACGAGAGAGTTTACAAGCGAGAGGAGGCCACATATTCGACACCTTTCGTGCTCGTTTTAGTCTCCAGTCTGTTTTGACGTGTGTTATTCTGAATCTGCTGCTTTAACTCAAGGGATTCTGTCGCGATTGATGCCTTGTCCTTCGCTGTATGTTTGCACTGGTGTTGTAAGTCGCCCTCTGTAAGATCATCATTTATTATCTGCCAAGAAATAAAGATCATCATAATGTTCCCCAACTTTCAGCTTCTGGGGAGTTTGTTCCAGAGTGTGACGACTCTCTCTCTATCACCATCTCTCTCTCTATCACCATCTCTCTCTCTATCTCTATCTCTCTATCACCATCTCTCTCTCCATCTCCATCTCTCTCTCTATCTCCATCTCTCTCTATCTCCATCTCTATCTCCATCTCTCTATCTCCACCTCTCTCTCCCTCTCCACCTCTCTCTCTCTCTATCTCTCCCTCTCTCTCACTGTGTGTGTGTGTGTGTGTGTGTGTGTGTGTGTGTGTGTACAGCAGTGTCCCTAGACGAGAGAGAGATCCCTAGACGGGGAAATTACTTTCAAACTGCAGTACCGAAATGTGTCCGTTAGATGGCAGCATGCACCAAGGAATGAAGGAAAGTGCAAAACAAAATGAAAAGGCACATCGCCTGGGCGAAAAATAATCGTAACAAATCAACGGGGGCATTTCTCCGAAAACTAACACCGGGGCAGTGCTCAGGGGGGTCCCACCTCGTGGCCACCCGGTTTGGGGGGCGATCGGGGCCGGTTCCGAAAATCGCTAAATCTCCCATAGCCAGCCCACGCTCCATCCGATAGAGCAATGCCGGGCGGCCGGCCGGCAACTACGGATCATAAGAAATCAACGGGGGCATTTCTCCGAAAACTAACACCGGGGCAGTGCTCAGGGGGGTCCCACCTCGTGGCCACCCGGTTTGGGGGGCGATCGGGGCCGGTTCCGAAAATCGCTAAATCTCCCATAGCCAGCCCACGCTCCATCCGATAGAGCAATGCCGGGCGGCCGGCCGGCAACTACGGATCATAAGAAATCAACGGGGGCATTTCTCCGAAAACTAACACCGGGGCAGTGCTCAGGGGGGTCCCACCTCGTGGCCACCCGGTTTGGGGGGCGATCGGGGCCGGTTCCGAAAATCGCTAAATCTCCCATAGCCAGCCCACGCTCCATCCGATAGAGCAATGCCGGGCGGCCGGCCGGCAACTACGGATCATAAGAAATCAACGGGGGCATTTCTCCGAAAACTAACACCGGGGCAGTGCTCAGGGGGGTCCCACCTCGTGGCCACCCGGTTTGGGGGGCCATCGGGGCCGGCTGAAGAATCGCCCATACTCTGCCATAGGCAGCCCACGGTCCATCCGATCAGAGCAATGCCGGGCGGCCGGCAACCTATGGATCATAACACATCAACGGAGGCATGATAAGAGCATCTTTTATTATCTGCCAAGAAATATAGACCATCACAATGTTCCCCAACTTTCAGCTTCTACCACATCGCTGGGGAGTTTATTCCACTGTGTGACTACTCTCTCTCTATCTCTCTCTCTCTCTCTCTCTCTCTCTCTCTCTCTGTGTGTGTGTGTGTGTGTGTGTGTGTGTGTGTGTGTGTGTGTGTGTGTGTGTGTGTGTGTGTGTGTGTGTACAGCAGTGTCTCCGGTTTTCCTTTTGGAATGCCTTGAAGCCGGGGGGGCTTTGCACTCATGAGAACATAGGGTGTCCTTGCCCTCCTTTCGCAGCCCAGGGCATTGAGAGATCCCTAGACGGGGAAATTACTTTCAAACTGCAGTACCGAAATGTGTCCGTTAGATGGTAGCATGCACCAAGGAATGAAGGAAAGTGCAAAACAAAATGAAAAGGCACATCGCCTGGGCGAAAAATAATCGTAACAAATCAACGGGGGCATTTCTCCGAAAACTAACACCGGGGCAGTGCTCAGGGGGGTCCCACCTCGTGGCCACCCGGTTTGGGGGGCGATCGGGGCCGGTTCCGAAAATCGCTAAATCTCCCATAGCCAGCCCACGCTCCATCCGATAGAGCAATGCCGGGCGGCCGGCCGGCAACTACGGATCATAACAAATCAACGGGGGCATTTCTCCGAAAACTAACACCGGGGCAGTGCTCAGGGGGGTCCCACCTCGTGGCCACCCGGTTTGGGGGGCGATCGGGGCCGGTTCCGAAAATCGCTAAATCTCCCATAGCCAGCACACGCTCCATCCGATAGAGCAATGCCGGGCGGCCGGCCGGCAACTACGGATCATAACAAATCAACGGGGGCATTTCTCGGAAAACTAACACCGGGGCAGTGCTCAGGGGGGTCCCACCTCGTGGCCACCCGGTTTGGGGGGCGATCGGGGCCGGTTCCGAAAATCGCTAAATCTCCCATAGCCAGCCCACGCTCCATCCGATAGAGCAATGCCGGGCGGCCGGCCGGCAACTACGGATCATAACAAATCAACGGGGGCATTTCTCGGAAAACTAACACCGGGGCAGTGCTCAGGGGGGTCCCACCTCGTGGCCACCCGGTTTGGGGGGCCATCGGGGCCGGTTCCGAAAATCGCTAAATCTCCCATAGCCAGCCCACGCTCCATCCGATAGAGCAATGCCGGGCGGCCGGCCGGCAACTACGGATCATAACAAATCAACGGGGGCAGTTCTCCAGAAACTAACACCGGGGCAGTGCTCAGGAGGCTCCCAGCTATCAGCCACCCTATCCCGGGACCGATGGGAGCACTTTAAAATTTTCGAGTCAGGGGACCAGACGGCCGAGTGAAAAACTTTGAAAAATATTCTATCTCCTCACTCCCATTGACTTTGCATTAGGGCGACCAGGCGGCCGGCGGAAAAAAAATCATAACAAATCAACGGGGGCATTTCTCCAGAAACTAACACCGGGGCTGTGCTCAGGGGGCTCCCAGCTATCAGCCACCCTACCCTGGGACCGATGGGAGCACTTTAAAATTTTCGAGTCAGGGGACCAGACGGCCGAGTGAAAAACTTTGAAAAATATTCTATCTCCTCACTCCCATTGACTTTACATTAGGGCGACCAGGCGGCCGGCGGAAAAAAAATCATAACAAATCAACGGGGGCATTTCTCCAGAAACTAACACCGGGGCTGTGCTCAGGGGGCTCCCAGCTATCAGCCACCCTACCCTGGGACCGATGGGAGCACTTTAAAATTTTCGAGTCAGGGGACCAGACGGCCGAGTGAAAAACTTTGAAAAATATTCTATCTCCTCACTCCCATTGACTTTGCATTAGGGCGACCAGGCGGCCGGCGGAAAAAAAATCATAACAAATCAACGGGGGCATTTCTCCAGAAACTAACACCGGGGCTGTGCTCAGGGGGCTCCCAGCTATCAGCCACCCTACCCTGGGACCGATGGGAGCACTTTAAAATTTTCGAGTCAGGGGACCAGACGGCCGAGTGAAAAACTTTGAAAAATATTCTATCTCCTCACTCCCATTGACTTTACATTAGGGCGACCAGGCGGCCGGCGGAAAAAAAATCATAACAAATCAACGGGGGCATTTCTCCAGAAACTAACACCGGGGCTGTGCTCAGGGGGCTCCCAGCTATCAGCCCCCCGGGTCTGGGGGCATTGTTTTTCTTTTTAATCATTTTGAGCATTTCCCCCAGTTTAGAGATGTGTGCCCCTAGACAACCCATTGAGAATAACTATGAAATGTTCTGAAGTTTTGATTTTCAAATGTCGGTGAAAATTGAAAAACGTCATATATTCTTCAAAGGAAGCATGGGGCGATGGTAGGGAGAGTCCCCGCAGCGTGCCTCGGCAGCGATGGGAGCGTTTTCGATGTCCCCGTCCCCCCCCATAGGGATAGAAGGGGAGTTAGGTGACCAGGCGTCCCGGGTCCCAAAAATCGAAAAATTAATATAGAATGCTTTTTAATCCATAAATAAAGTAGGGGGCAGTCCTGGTGAGAGTCCCAGCCACAGCCCCAGTGTGTTTTGGAGTCGTTTGTGGCCGGGTGAAAAACTTTGAAAAATTTTCTATCTCCTCACTCCCATTGACTTTGCATTAGGGCGACCAGGCGGCCGGCGGAAAAAAAATCATAACAAATCAACGGGGGCATTTCTCCGAAAACTAACACCGGGGCAGTGCTCAGGGGGCTCCCAGCTATCAGCCACCCTATCCCGGGACCGATGGGAGCACTTTAAAATTTTCGAGTCAGGGGACCAGGCGGCCGAGTGAAAAACTTTGAAAAATTTTCTATCTCCTCACTCCCATTGACTTTGCATTAGGGCGACCAGGCGGCCGGCGGAAAAAAAATCATAACAAATCAACGGAGGCATTTCTCCGAAAACTAACACCGGGGCAGTGCTCAGGGGGCTCCCAGCTATCAGCCACCCTATCCCGGGACCGATGGGAGCACTTTAAAATTTTCGAGTTAGGGGACCAGGCGGCCGAGTGAAAAACTTAGAAAAATTTTCTATCTCCCCTAGGTGACCAGGCAGCCGGAGCTGATTTTTCTGACCCCTAAAACAATTATTAAAAGGTATTTTTTCGCCAAACTAAGACTTTTAAAATTCAAATAGGATGATTATCTACTGCCCCAGTGGGTTTTTGAACCATTTTAAGCCTTTTTGACAGTTTTCATTTTTCCCCCATTGACTTCAATGGGAGTTAGGTGACCAGTCCTCCGACTTTTGAACCTCTCCTGGGGGGGCTGTGAGCCCCCGATTTCTTTGCAAAGCACGTCATTCGATTCGTCTCAGTCCCCTCTATATACCCCGTGTGTTTGTTTTCTCGAAAAAACCCCGGAACACGGTTTTTTAGGGGGGGGGTGGGGGGGGGGTACTTCGGAGCCATTTGGGGGGGGGTAAACGA
>NW_027103014.1:87500-97500 GCF_036373705.1 Amia ocellicauda
CTCCAGCGCGGAGCCCGCACCCACCGGGGAGGTGTAGCCCTGCAGGCTGAGCGCCGGGAGCCGTCGGTCAGTGAGTGCTGAAGGAAAGCTCCAGCGCGGAGCCCGCACCCACCGGGGAGGTGTAGCCCTGCAGGCTGAGCGCCGGGAGCCGTCGGTCAGTGAGTGCTGAAGGAAAGCTCCAGCGCGGAGCCCGCACCCACCGGGGAGGTGTAGCCCTGCAGGCTGAGCGCCGGGAGCCGTCGGTCAGTGAGTGCTGAAGGAAAGCTCCAGCGCGGAGCCCGCACCCACCGGGGAGGTGTAGCCCTGCAGGCTGAGCGCCGGGAGCCGTCGGTCAGTGAGTGCTGAAGGAAAGCTCCAGCGCGGAGCCCGCACCCACCGGGGAGGTGTAGCCCTGCAGGCTGAGCGCCGGGAGCCGTCGGTCAGTGAGTGCTGAAGGAAAGCTCCAGCGCGGAGCCCGCACCCACCGGGGAGGTGTAGCCCTGCAGGCTGAGCGCTGGGAGCCGTCGGTCAGTGAGTGCTGAAGGAGAGCTCCAGCCCGGAGCCCGCACCCACCGGGGAGGTGTAGCCCTGCAGGCTGAGCGCCGGGAGCCGTCGGTCAGTGAGTGCTGAAGGAGAGCTCCAGCCCGGAGCCCGCACCCACCGGGGAGGAGTAGGCCTGCTGACTGAGCGCTGGGAGCCGGGAGCCTTTCCTGCAGTCAGTCGGTCGGTCAGTGAGTGAGTGAGTGTGTGTGCTGAAGGGAAGCTCCAGCCCGGCGTCCGTCCCCACCGGGGAGGAGTAGGCCTGCTGACTGAGCGCTGGGAGCCGTCGGTCGGTCGGTCGGTCAGTGAGTGAGTGAGTGAGTGTGTTGCGCTGGAGGAAAGCTCCAGCCCGGCGTCCGTCCCCACCGGGGAGGAGTAGGCCTGCTGACTGAGCGCTGGGAGCCGGGAGCCTTTCCTGCAGTCAGTCGGTCGGTCAGTGAGTGAGTGTGTGTGCTGAAGGGAAGCTCCAGCCCGGCGTCCGTCCCCACCGGGGAGGAGTAGGCCTGCTGACTGAGCGCTGGGAGCCGGGAGCCTTTCCTGCAGTCAGTCGGTCGGTCAGTGAGTGAGTGTGTGTGCTGAAGGGAAGCTCCAGCCCGGCGTCCGTCCCCACCGGGGAGGAGTAGGCCTGCTGACTGAGCGCTGGGAGCCGGGAGCCTTTCCTGCAGTCAGTCGGTCGGTCAGTGAGTGAGTGTGTGTGCTGAAGGAAAGCTCCAGCCCGGCGTCCGTCCCCACCGGGGAGGAGTAGGCCTGCTGACTGAGCGCTGGGAGCCGGGAGCCTTTCCTGCAGTCAGTCGGTCGGTCAGTGAGTGAGTGAGTGAGTGTGTGTGCTGAAGGGAAGCTCCAGCCCGGCGTCCGTCCCCACCGGGGAGTTGTGCCCGGGCCCGGGCCTCCTGCCGACGGACCGTGTGGCGCATTGTCCCGACTGCGGACTTTCTCCAGCAAAAAGGCGGAGGTGCAGTACCGCCATTTCGCCACACGAGGGACGGAATGGCACCCAACTGCCCCCTGGTGTCGAAAAAGCGCAAGGGCACCCGGGCCGGTCCGCCCCAGGCAGCGGCCGAGATGCAGCACCGGGGGCCCGGCCTGCCTGCCCTGGAGGTCAGCCTGCCAGCCCTGGAGGTCTGCCTTCCAGCCCTGGAGGACAGCCTGCCTGCCCTGGTAGCAGCACTGCCTGCCTTCCAGCCCTGGAGGTCTGCCTGTTAGCCCTGGAGGTCTGCTATCCAGCCCTGGTAGCAGCACTGCCTGCCCTGGAGGTCTGCCTGCCTGCCTTCCAGCCCTGGAGGTCTGCTATCCATCCCTGGAGGTCTGCCTGCCTGCCATCCAGCCCTGGAGGACAGCCTGCCTGCCCTGGTAGCAGCACTGCCTGCCCTGGAGGTCTGCTATCCAGCCCTGGAGGACAGCCTGCCTGCCCTGGTAGCAGCACTGCCTGCCTTCCAGCCCTGGAGGTCTGCCTGTTAGCCCTGGAGGTCTGCTATCCAGCCCTGGTAGCAGCACTGCCTGCCCTGGAGGTCTGCCTGCCTGCCTTCCAGCCCTGGAGGTCTGCTATCCAGCCCTGGTAGCAGCACTGCCTGCCCTGGAGGTCTGCCTGTTAGCCCTGGAGGTCTGCTATCCAGCCCTGGAGGTCTGCTATCCAGCCCTGGTAGCAGCACTGCCTGCCCTGGAGGTCTGCCTGTTAGCCCTGGAGGACAGCCTGCCTGCCCTGGTAGCAGCACTGCCTGCCTTCCAGCCCTGGAGGTCTGCCTGTTAGCCCTGGAGGTCTGCTATCCAGCCCTGGTAGCAGCACTGCCTGCCCTGGAGGTCTGCCTGCCTGCCTTCCAGCCCTGGAGGTCTGCTATCCAGCCCTGGTAGCAGCACTGCCTGCCCTGGAGGTCTGCCTGCCTGCCCTGGAGGTCTGCCTTCCAGCCCTGGAGGACAGCCTGCCTGCCCTGGTAGCAGCACTGCCTGCCTTCCAGCCCTGGAGGTCTGCCTGTTAGCCCTGGAGGTCTGCTATCCAGCCCTGGTAGCAGCACTGCCTGCCCTGGAGGTCTGCCTGCCTGCCTTCCAGCCCTGGAGGTCTGCTATCCAGCCCTGGTAGCAGCACTGCCTGCCCTGGAGGTCTGCCTGCCTGCCCTGGAGGTCTGCCTTCCAGCCCTGGAGGACAGCCTGCCTGCCCTGGTAGCAGCACTGCCTGCCTTCCAGCCCTGGAGGTCTGCCTGTTAGCCCTGGAGGTCTGCTATCCAGCCCTGGTAGCAGCACTGCCTGCCCTGGAGGTCTGCCTGCCTGCCCTGGAGGTCTGCCTGTTAGCCCTGGAGGTCAGCCTGTTAGCCCTGGAGGTCTGCTATCCAGCCCTGGAGGTCAGCTATCCAGCCCTGGAGGTCTGCCTGCCTGCCTGCCTGCCCTGGAGGTCAGCCTGCCAGCCCTGGAGGTCTGCCTGTTAGCCCTGGAGGTCTGCTATCCAGCCCTGGAGGTCTGCTATCCAGCCCTGGTAGCAGCACTGCCAGCCCTGGAGGTCTGCCTGTTAGCCCTGGAGGTCTGCTATCCAGCCCTGGTAGCAGCACTGCCTGCCCTGGAGGTCTGCCTGTTAGCCCTGGAGGTCTGCTATCCAGCCCTGGAGGTCTGCTATCCAGCCCTGGTAGCAGCACTGCCTGCCCTGGAGGTCTGCCTGTTAGCCCTGGAGGACAGCCTGCCTGCCCTGGTAGCAGCACTGCCTGCCTTCCAGCCCTGGAGGTCTGCCTGTTAGCCCTGGAGGTCTGCTATCCAGCCCTGGTAGCAGCACTGCCTGCCCTGGAGGTCTGCCTGCCTGCCTTCCAGCCCTGGAGGTCTGCTATCCAGCCCTGGTAGCAGCACTGCCTGCCCTGGAGGTCTGCCTGCCTGCCCTGGAGGTCTGCCTTCCAGCCCTGGAGGACAGCCTGCCTGCCCTGGTAGCAGCACTGCCTGCCTTCCAGCCCTGGAGGTCTGCCTGTTAGCCCTGGAGGTCTGCTATCCAGCCCTGGTAGCAGCACTGCCTGCCCTGGAGGTCTGCCTGCCTGCCCTGGAGGTCTGCCTGTTAGCCCTGGAGGTCAGCCTGTTAGCCCTGGAGGTCTGCTATCCAGCCCTGGAGGTCAGCTATCCAGCCCTGGAGGTCTGCCTGCCTGCCTGCCTGCCCTGGAGGTCAGCCTGCCAGCCCTGGAGGTCTGCCTGTTAGCCCTGGAGGTCTGCTATCCAGCCCTGGAGGTCTGCTATCCAGCCCTGGTAGCAGCACTGCCAGCCCTGGAGGTCTGCCTGTTAGCCCTGGAGGTCTGCTATCCAGCCCTGGTAGCAGCACTGCCTGCCCTGGAGGTCTGCCTGTTAGCCCTGGAGGTCTGCTATCCAGCCCTGGAGGTCTGCTATCCAGCCCTGGTAGCAGCACTGCCTGCCCTGGAGGTCTGCCTGTTAGCCCTGGAGGTCTGCTATCCAGCCCTGGAGGTCTGCTATCCAGCCCTGGTAGCAGCACTGCCTGCCCTGGAGGTCTGCCTGTTAGCCCTGGAGGACAGCCTGCCTGCCCTGGTAGCAGCACTGCCTGCCTTCCAGCCCTGGAGGTCTGCCTGTTAGCCCTGGAGGTCTGCTATCCAGCCCTGGTAGCAGCACTGCCTGCCCTGGAGGTCTGCCTGCCTGCCTTCCAGCCCTGGAGGTCTGCTATCCATCCCTGGAGGTCTGCCTGCCTGCCATCCAGCCCTGGAGGACAGCCTGCCTGCCCTGGTAGCAGCACTGCCTGCCCTGGAGGTCTGCTATCCAGCCCTGGAGGACAGCCTGCCTGCCCTGGTAGCAGCACTGCCTGCCTTCCAGCCCTGGAGGTCTGCCTGTTAGCCCTGGAGGTCTGCTATCCAGCCCTGGTAGCAGCACTGCCTGCCCTGGAGGTCTGCCTGCCTGCCTTCCAGCCCTGGAGGTCTGCTATCCAGCCCTGGTAGCAGCACTGCCTGCCCTGGAGGTCTGCCTGTTAGCCCTGGAGGTCTGCTATCCAGCCCTGGAGGTCTGCTATCCAGCCCTGGTAGCAGCACTGCCTGCCCTGGAGGTCTGCCTTCCAGCCCTGGAGGACAGCCTGCCTGCCCTGGTAGCAGCACTGCCTGCCTTCCAGCCCTGGAGGTCAGCCTGCCAGCCCTGGAGGTCAGCCTGTTAGCCCTGGAGGTCTGCCTGCCTGCCTGCCTGCCTGCCCTGGAGGTCTGCCTGCCTGCCTGCCCCGGAGGTCAGCCCCAGGCAGCCGGGTGGCCTGCCTGCTGCTGCTAGGCCGCTGCCCCGAGCCGCCGACCCCATCGACAGGAACACGAGAGAGTTTACAAGCGAGAGGAGGCCACATATTCGACACCTTTCGTGCTCGTTTTAGTCTCCAGTCTGTTTTGACGTGTGTTATTCTGAATCTGCTGCTTTAACTCAAGGGATTCTGTCGCGATTGATGCCTTGTCCTTCGCTGTATGTTTGCACTGGTGTTGTAAGTCGCCCTCTGTAAGATCATCATTTATTATCTGCCAAGAAATAAAGATCATCATAATGTTCCCCAACTTTCAGCTTCTGGGGAGTTTGTTCCAGAGTGTGACGACTCTCTCTCTATCACCATCTCTCTCTCTATCACCATCTCTCTCTCTATCTCTATCTCTCTATCACCATCTCTCTCTCCATCTCCATCTCTCTCTCTATCTCCATCTCTCTCTATCTCCATCTCTATCTCCATCTCTCTATCTCCACCTCTCTCTCCCTCTCCACCTCTCTCTCTCTCTATCTCTCCCTCTCTCTCACTGTGTGTGTGTGTGTGTGTGTGTGTGTGTGTGTGTGTGTACAGCAGTGTCCCTAGACGAGAGAGAGATCCCTAGACGGGGAAATTACTTTCAAACTGCAGTACCGAAATGTGTCCGTTAGATGGCAGCATGCACCAAGGAATGAAGGAAAGTGCAAAACAAAATGAAAAGGCACATCGCCTGGGCGAAAAATAATCGTAACAAATCAACGGGGGCATTTCTCCGAAAACTAACACCGGGGCAGTGCTCAGGGGGGTCCCACCTCGTGGCCACCCGGTTTGGGGGGCGATCGGGGCCGGTTCCGAAAATCGCTAAATCTCCCATAGCCAGCCCACGCTCCATCCGATAGAGCAATGCCGGGCGGCCGGCCGGCAACTACGGATCATAAGAAATCAACGGGGGCATTTCTCCGAAAACTAACACCGGGGCAGTGCTCAGGGGGGTCCCACCTCGTGGCCACCCGGTTTGGGGGGCGATCGGGGCCGGTTCCGAAAATCGCTAAATCTCCCATAGCCAGCCCACGCTCCATCCGATAGAGCAATGCCGGGCGGCCGGCCGGCAACTACGGATCATAAGAAATCAACGGGGGCATTTCTCCGAAAACTAACACCGGGGCAGTGCTCAGGGGGGTCCCACCTCGTGGCCACCCGGTTTGGGGGGCGATCGGGGCCGGTTCCGAAAATCGCTAAATCTCCCATAGCCAGCCCACGCTCCATCCGATAGAGCAATGCCGGGCGGCCGGCCGGCAACTACGGATCATAAGAAATCAACGGGGGCATTTCTCCGAAAACTAACACCGGGGCAGTGCTCAGGGGGGTCCCACCTCGTGGCCACCCGGTTTGGGGGGCCATCGGGGCCGGCTGAAGAATCGCCCATACTCTGCCATAGGCAGCCCACGGTCCATCCGATCAGAGCAATGCCGGGCGGCCGGCAACCTATGGATCATAACACATCAACGGAGGCATGATAAGAGCATCTTTTATTATCTGCCAAGAAATATAGACCATCACAATGTTCCCCAACTTTCAGCTTCTACCACATCGCTGGGGAGTTTATTCCACTGTGTGACTACTCTCTCTCTATCTCTCTCTCTCTCTCTCTCTCTCTCTCTCTCTCTGTGTGTGTGTGTGTGTGTGTGTGTGTGTGTGTGTGTGTGTGTGTGTGTGTGTGTGTGTGTGTGTGTGTGTACAGCAGTGTCTCCGGTTTTCCTTTTGGAATGCCTTGAAGCCGGGGGGGCTTTGCACTCATGAGAACATAGGGTGTCCTTGCCCTCCTTTCGCAGCCCAGGGCATTGAGAGATCCCTAGACGGGGAAATTACTTTCAAACTGCAGTACCGAAATGTGTCCGTTAGATGGTAGCATGCACCAAGGAATGAAGGAAAGTGCAAAACAAAATGAAAAGGCACATCGCCTGGGCGAAAAATAATCGTAACAAATCAACGGGGGCATTTCTCCGAAAACTAACACCGGGGCAGTGCTCAGGGGGGTCCCACCTCGTGGCCACCCGGTTTGGGGGGCGATCGGGGCCGGTTCCGAAAATCGCTAAATCTCCCATAGCCAGCCCACGCTCCATCCGATAGAGCAATGCCGGGCGGCCGGCCGGCAACTACGGATCATAACAAATCAACGGGGGCATTTCTCCGAAAACTAACACCGGGGCAGTGCTCAGGGGGGTCCCACCTCGTGGCCACCCGGTTTGGGGGGCGATCGGGGCCGGTTCCGAAAATCGCTAAATCTCCCATAGCCAGCACACGCTCCATCCGATAGAGCAATGCCGGGCGGCCGGCCGGCAACTACGGATCATAACAAATCAACGGGGGCATTTCTCGGAAAACTAACACCGGGGCAGTGCTCAGGGGGGTCCCACCTCGTGGCCACCCGGTTTGGGGGGCGATCGGGGCCGGTTCCGAAAATCGCTAAATCTCCCATAGCCAGCCCACGCTCCATCCGATAGAGCAATGCCGGGCGGCCGGCCGGCAACTACGGATCATAACAAATCAACGGGGGCATTTCTCGGAAAACTAACACCGGGGCAGTGCTCAGGGGGGTCCCACCTCGTGGCCACCCGGTTTGGGGGGCCATCGGGGCCGGTTCCGAAAATCGCTAAATCTCCCATAGCCAGCCCACGCTCCATCCGATAGAGCAATGCCGGGCGGCCGGCCGGCAACTACGGATCATAACAAATCAACGGGGGCAGTTCTCCAGAAACTAACACCGGGGCAGTGCTCAGGAGGCTCCCAGCTATCAGCCACCCTATCCCGGGACCGATGGGAGCACTTTAAAATTTTCGAGTCAGGGGACCAGACGGCCGAGTGAAAAACTTTGAAAAATATTCTATCTCCTCACTCCCATTGACTTTGCATTAGGGCGACCAGGCGGCCGGCGGAAAAAAAATCATAACAAATCAACGGGGGCATTTCTCCAGAAACTAACACCGGGGCTGTGCTCAGGGGGCTCCCAGCTATCAGCCACCCTACCCTGGGACCGATGGGAGCACTTTAAAATTTTCGAGTCAGGGGACCAGACGGCCGAGTGAAAAACTTTGAAAAATATTCTATCTCCTCACTCCCATTGACTTTACATTAGGGCGACCAGGCGGCCGGCGGAAAAAAAATCATAACAAATCAACGGGGGCATTTCTCCAGAAACTAACACCGGGGCTGTGCTCAGGGGGCTCCCAGCTATCAGCCACCCTACCCTGGGACCGATGGGAGCACTTTAAAATTTTCGAGTCAGGGGACCAGACGGCCGAGTGAAAAACTTTGAAAAATATTCTATCTCCTCACTCCCATTGACTTTGCATTAGGGCGACCAGGCGGCCGGCGGAAAAAAAATCATAACAAATCAACGGGGGCATTTCTCCAGAAACTAACACCGGGGCTGTGCTCAGGGGGCTCCCAGCTATCAGCCACCCTACCCTGGGACCGATGGGAGCACTTTAAAATTTTCGAGTCAGGGGACCAGACGGCCGAGTGAAAAACTTTGAAAAATATTCTATCTCCTCACTCCCATTGACTTTACATTAGGGCGACCAGGCGGCCGGCGGAAAAAAAATCATAACAAATCAACGGGGGCATTTCTCCAGAAACTAACACCGGGGCTGTGCTCAGGGGGCTCCCAGCTATCAGCCCCCCGGGTCTGGGGGCATTGTTTTTCTTTTTAATCATTTTGAGCATTTCCCCCAGTTTAGAGATGTGTGCCCCTAGACAACCCATTGAGAATAACTATGAAATGTTCTGAAGTTTTGATTTTCAAATGTCGGTGAAAATTGAAAAACGTCATATATTCTTCAAAGGAAGCATGGGGCGATGGTAGGGAGAGTCCCCGCAGCGTGCCTCGGCAGCGATGGGAGCGTTTTCGATGTCCCCGTCCCCCCCCATAGGGATAGAAGGGGAGTTAGGTGACCAGGCGTCCCGGGTCCCAAAAATCGAAAAATTAATATAGAATGCTTTTTAATCCATAAATAAAGTAGGGGGCAGTCCTGGTGAGAGTCCCAGCCACAGCCCCAGTGTGTTTTGGAGTCGTTTGTGGCCGGGTGAAAAACTTTGAAAAATTTTCTATCTCCTCACTCCCATTGACTTTGCATTAGGGCGACCAGGCGGCCGGCGGAAAAAAAATCATAACAAATCAACGGGGGCATTTCTCCGAAAACTAACACCGGGGCAGTGCTCAGGGGGCTCCCAGCTATCAGCCACCCTATCCCGGGACCGATGGGAGCACTTTAAAATTTTCGAGTCAGGGGACCAGGCGGCCGAGTGAAAAACTTTGAAAAATTTTCTATCTCCTCACTCCCATTGACTTTGCATTAGGGCGACCAGGCGGCCGGCGGAAAAAAAATCATAACAAATCAACGGAGGCATTTCTCCGAAAACTAACACCGGGGCAGTGCTCAGGGGGCTCCCAGCTATCAGCCACCCTATCCCGGGACCGATGGGAGCACTTTAAAATTTTCGAGTTAGGGGACCAGGCGGCCGAGTGAAAAACTTAGAAAAATTTTCTATCTCCCCTAGGTGACCAGGCAGCCGGAGCTGATTTTTCTGACCCCTAAAACAATTATTAAAAGGTATTTTTTCGCCAAACTAAGACTTTTAAAATTCAAATAGGATGATTATCTACTGCCCCAGTGGGTTTTTGAACCATTTTAAGCCTTTTTGACAGTTTTCATTTTTCCCCCATTGACTTCAATGGGAGTTAGGTGACCAGTCCTCCGACTTTTGAACCTCTCCTGGGGGGGCTGTGAGCCCCCGATTTCTTTGCAAAGCACGTCATTCGATTCGTCTCAGTCCCCTCTATATACCCCGTGTGTTTGTTTTCTCGAAAAAACCCCGGAACACGGTTTTTTAGGGGGGGGGTGGGGGGGGGGTACTTCGGAGCCATTTGGGGGGGGGTAAACGACATTTCCCGAAATTAATTTTGACACAGCCTTCCTCAGAATCGCTTTTCCAACAAAATGCTTTTTATTTCGAGTCTCTACGATGTTCCTAAGTGGTCGAAACCACTTTTGGACAGTTTTTACACCAAACGGCTCGGGCGCACAGCGGGCCGTGTGCCGATGGGCGGTTCTCGCGGGTCTTAGGCGGGGCTAGGCTGCTCGCGGCGGGCAAGGGAGTGCCGTGTGCAGCCGCCACAGTGTTCCAGGCTGTCAGCATTTCTCTACGGTGCCGGGGGAAATACAGGAACTGGGTTTTTGAAGACACTTAGTGCAATGAGAGAGGTCAAAACTGAGCTAAGGGCACTTGCTGGAGGAAAGTGGC
>NW_027103014.1:107500-117500 GCF_036373705.1 Amia ocellicauda
GCGCGGAGCCCGCACCCACCGGGGAGGTGTAGCCCTGCAGGCTGAGCGCCGGGAGCCGTCGGTCAGTGAGTGCTGAAGGAAAGCTCCAGCGCGGAGCCCGCACCCACCGGGGAGGTGTAGCCCTGCAGGCTGAGCGCTGGGAGCCGTCGGTCAGTGAGTGCTGAAGGAGAGCTCCAGCCCGGAGCCCGCACCCACCGGGGAGGTGTAGCCCTGCAGGCTGAGCGCCGGGAGCCGTCGGTCAGTGAGTGCTGAAGGAGAGCTCCAGCCCGGAGCCCGCACCCACCGGGGAGGAGTAGGCCTGCTGACTGAGCGCTGGGAGCCGGGAGCCTTTCCTGCAGTCAGTCGGTCGGTCAGTGAGTGAGTGAGTGTGTGTGCTGAAGGGAAGCTCCAGCCCGGCGTCCGTCCCCACCGGGGAGGAGTAGGCCTGCTGACTGAGCGCTGGGAGCCGTCGGTCGGTCGGTCGGTCAGTGAGTGAGTGAGTGAGTGTGTTGCGCTGGAGGAAAGCTCCAGCCCGGCGTCCGTCCCCACCGGGGAGGAGTAGGCCTGGACTGAGCGCTGGGAGCCGGGAGCCTTTCCTGCAGTCAGTCGGTCGGTCAGTGAGTGAGTGAGTGTGTGTGCTGAAGGGAAGCTCCAGCCCGGCGTCCGTCCCCACCGGGGAGGAGTAGGCCTGCTGACTGAGCGCTGGGAGCCGGGAGCCTTTCCTGCAGTCAGTCGGTCGGTCAGTGAGTGAGTGTGTGTGCTGAAGGGAAGCTCCAGCCCGGCGTCCGTCCCCACCGGGGAGGAGTAGGCCTGCTGACTGAGCGCTGGGAGCCGGGAGCCTTTCCTGCAGTCAGTCGGTCGGTCAGTGAGTGAGTGTGTGTGCTGAAGGAAAGCTCCAGCCCGGCGTCCGTCCCCACCGGGGAGGAGTAGGCCTGCTGACTGAGCGCTGGGAGCCGGGAGCCTTTCCTGCAGTCAGTCGGTCGGTCAGTGAGTGAGTGAGTGAGTGTGTGTGCTGAAGGGAAGCTCCAGCCCGGCGTCCGTCCCCACCGGGGAGTTGTGCCCGGGCCCGGGCCTCCTGCCGACGGACCGTGTGGCGCATTGTCCCGACTGCGGACTTTCTCCAGCAAAAAGGCGGAGGTGCAGTACCGCCATTTCGCCACACGAGGGACGGAATGGCACCCAACTGCCCCCTGGTGTCGAAAAAGCGCAAGGGCACCCGGGCCGGTCCGCCCCAGGCAGCGGCCGAGATGCAGCACCGGGGGCCCGGCCTGCCTGCCCTGGAGGTCAGCCTGCCAGCCCTGGAGGTCTGCTATCCAGCCCTGGAGGTCTGCCGGCCTGCCCTGGAGGTCTGCCTGCCTGCCCTGGAGGTCTGCCTGCCTGCCTGTTAGCCCTGGAGGTCTGCTATCCAGCCCTGGAGGTCTGCCTGCCTGCCCTGGAGGTCTGCCTGCCTGCCATCCAGCCCTGGAGGTCTGCTATCCTGCCCTGGAGGTCTGCTATCCAGCCCTGGTAGCAGCACTGCCTGCCCTGGAGGTCTGCTATCCAGCCCTGGAGGTCTGCCTGCCTGCCTGTTAGCCCTGGTAGCAGCACTGCCTGCCCTGGAGGTCAGCCTGCCAGCCCTGGAGGTCTGCCTGTTAGCCCTGGAGGTCTGCTATCCAGCCCTGGAGGTCTGCCTGCCTGCCCTGGAGGTCTGCCTGCCTGCCCTGGAGGTCTGCCTGTTAGCCCTGGAGGTCAGCTATCCAGCCCTGGAGGTCTGCCTGCCTGCCCTGGAGGTCTGCCTGCCTGCCCTGGAGGTCTGCCTGTTAGCCCTGGAGGTCTGCCTGCCTGCCCTGGAGGTCTGCTATCCAGCCCTGGTAGCAGCACTGCCTGCCCTGGAGGTCTGCCTGCCTGCCCTGGAGGTCTGCCTGTTAGCCCTGGAGGTCAGCTATCCAGCCCTGGTAGCAGCACTGCCTGCCCTGGTAGCAGCACTGCCTGCCCTGGAGGTCTGCCTGCCTGCCCTGGAGGTCTGCCTGTTAGCCCTGGAGGTCAGCTATCCAGCCCTGGTAGCAGCACTGCCTGCCCTGGAGGTCTGCCTGCCTGCCCTGGAGGTCAGCCTGTTAGCCCTGGAGGTCTGCCTGCCTGCCCTGGAGGTCTGCTATCCAGCCCTGGTAGCAGCACTGCCTGCCCTGGAGGTCTGCCTGCCTGCCCTGGAGGTCTGCCTGTTAGCCCTGGAGGTCAGCTATCCAGCCCTGGTAGCAGCACTGCCTGCCCTGGTAGCAGCACTGCCTGCCCTGGAGGTCAGCCTGCCAGCCCTGGAGGTCTGCCTGTTAGCCCTGGAGGTCTGCTATCCAGCCCTGGAGGTCTGCCTGCCTGCCCTGGAGGTCTGCCTGCCTGCCCTGGAGGTCAGCCTGTTAGCCCTGGAGGTCTGCCTGCCTGCCCTGGAGGTCTGCTATCCAGCCCTGGTAGCAGCACTGCCTGCCCTGGAGGTCTGCCTGCCTGCCCTGGAGGTCTGCCTGTTAGCCCTGGAGGTCAGCTATCCAGCCCTGGTAGCAGCACTGCCTGCCCTGGTAGCAGCACTGCCTGCCCTGGAGGTCAGCCTGCCAGCCCTGGAGGTCTGCCTGTTAGCCCTGGAGGTCTGCTATCCAGCCCTGGAGGTCTGCCTGCCTGCCCTGGAGGTCTGCCTGCCTGCCCTGGAGGTCTGCCTGTTAGCCCTGGAGGTCTGCCTGCCTGCCCTGGAGGTCTGCCTGCCTGCCCTGGAGGTCTGCCTGTTAGCCCTGGAGGTCTGCCTTCCAGCCCTGGTAGCAGCACTGCCTGCCCTGGTAGCAGCACTGCCTGCCCTGGAGGTCTGCCTGCCTGCCCTGGCAGCAGCACTGCCTGGCCTGGAGGTCAGCCTGTTAGCCCTGGAGGTCTGCTATCCAGCCCTGGAGGTCTGCCTGCCTGCCCTGGAGGTCTGCCTGCCTGCCCTGGAGGTCTGCCTGCCTGCCCTGGAGGTCTGCTATCCAGCCCTGGTAGCAGCACTGCCTGCCCTGGAGGTCTGCCTGCCTGCCCTGGAGGTCTGCCTGTTAGCCCTGGAGGTCAGCTATCCAGCCCTGGTAGCAGCACTGCCTGCCCTGGAGTTCTGCCTGCCTGCCCTGGAGGTCAGCCTGTTAGCCCTGGAGGTCTGCCTGCCTGCCCTGGAGGTCTGCTATCCAGCCCTGGTAGCAGCACTGCCTGCCCTGGAGGTCTGCCTGCCTGCCCTGGAGGTCTGCCTGTTAGCCCTGGAGGTCAGCTATCCAGCCCTGGTAGCAGCACTGCCTGCCCTGGTAGCAGCACTGCCTGCCCTGGAGGTCAGCCTGCCAGCCCTGGAGGTCTGCCTGTTAGCCCTGGAGGTCTGCTATCCAGCCCTGGAGGTCTGCCTGCCTGCCCTGGAGGTCTGCCTGCCTGCCCTGGAGGTCTGCCTGTTAGCCCTGGAGGTCTGCTATCCAGCCCTGGAGGTCTGCCTGCCTGCCTGTTAGCCCTGGAGGTCTGCTATCCAGCCCTGGAGGTCTGCCTGCCTGCCTGTTAGCCCTGGAGGTCTGCCTGCCTGCCCTGGCAGCAGCACTGCCTGCCTTCCAGCCCTGGAGGTCTGCCTGTTAGCCCTGGAGGTCTGCTATCCAGCCCTGGTAGCAGCACTGCCTGCCCTGGAGGTCTGCCTGCCTGCCTTCCAGCCCTGGAGGTCTGCTATCCAGCCCTGGAGGTCTGCCTGCCTGCCATCCAGCCCTGGAGGTCTGCTATCCAGCCCTGGTAGCAGCACTGCCTGCCCTGGAGGTCTGCTATCCAGCCCTGGAGGACAGCCTGCCTGCCCTGGTAGCAGCACTGCCTGCCCTGGAGGTCAGCCTGCCTGCCCTGGAGGTCAGCCTGCCAGCCCTGGCAGCAGCACGGCCTACCTGCCTGCCTGCCCTGGAGGTCTGCCTGCCTGCCTGCCCTGGAGGTCAGCCTTCCAGCCCTGGCAGCAGCACGGCCTACCTGCCTGCCAGCCTGCCCTCCCCAGCCACACAGCCCTGCCTGCCTGCCTGCCAGCCCTGGAGGTCAGCCTGTTAGCCCTGGAGGTCTGCCTGCCTGTCTGCCTGCCTGCCTGCCTGCCCTGGAGGTCAGCCTGCCTGCCCTGGAGGTCTGCTATCCAGCCCTGGTAGCAGCACTGCCTGCCCTGGAGGTCAGCCTGTTAGCCCTGGAGGTCTGCCTGCCTGCCCTGGTAGCAGCACTGCCTGCCTGCCTGCCCTGGAGGTCTGCCTGCCTGCCTGCCTGCCCTGGAGGTCAGCCTGCCTGCCCTGGAGGTCTGCCTGCCTGCCCTGGTAGCAGCACTGCCTGCCCTGGAGGTCAGCCTGCCTGCCCTGGAGGTCAGCCTGCCAGCCCTGGCAGCAGCACGGCCTACCTGCCTGCCTGCCCTGGAGGTCTGCCTGCCTGCCTGCCCTGGAGGTCAGCCTTCCAGCCCTGGCAGCAGCACGGCCTACCTGCCTGCCAGCCTGCCCTCCCCAGCCACACAGCCCTGCCTGCCTGCCTGCCAGCCCTGGAGGTCTCCCTGCCAGCCCTGGAGGTCTGCCTGCCTGCCTGCCTGCCTGCCCTGGAGGTCTGCCATCCTGCCTTCCAGCCCTGGAGGTCAGCCTGCCAGCCCTGGAGGTCAGCCTGTTAGCCCTGGAGGTCTGCCTGCCTGCCTGCCTGCCTGCCCTGGAGGTCAGCCTGCCAGCCCTGGAGGTCTGCCTGCCTGCCTGCCTGCCCTGGAGGTCAGCCTGCCAGCCCTGGCAGCAGCACGGCCTACCTGCCTGCCTGCCCTGGAGGTCTGCCTGCCTGCCTGCCTGCCTGCCCTGGAGGTCTGCCTGCCTGCCTGCCTGCCCCGGAGGTCAGCCCCAGGCAGCCGGGTGGCCTGCCTGCTGCTGCTAGGCCGCTGCCCCGAGCCGCCGACCCCATCGACAGGAACACGAGAGAGTTTACAAGCGAGAGGAGGCCACATATTCGACACCTTTCGTGCTCGTTTTAGTCTCCAGTCTGTTTTGACGTGTGTTATTCTGAATCTGCTGCTTTAACTCAAGGGATTCTGTCGCGATTGATGCCTTGTCCTTCGCTGTATGTTTGCACTGGTGTTGTAAGTCGCCCTCTGTAAGATCATCATTTATTATCTGCCAAGAAATAAAGATCATCATAATGTTCCCCAACTTTCAGCTTCTGGGGAGTTTGTTCCAGAGTGTGACGACTCTCTCTCTATCTCCATCTCTCTCTCTATCTCCATCTCTCTCTATCTCCATCTCTCTCTATCTCCATCTCTCTATCTCCACCTCTCTCTCCCTCTCCACCTCTCTCTCTCTCTATCTCTCCCTCTCTCTCACTGTGTGTGTGTGTGTGTGTGTGTGTGTGTGTGTGTGTGTGTGTGTGTGTGTGTGTGTGTGTGTGTACAGCAGTGTCCCTAGACGAGAGAGAGATCCCTAGACGGGGAAATTACTTTCAAACTGCAGTACCGAAATGTGTCCGTTAGATGGCAGCATGCACCAAGGAATGAAGGAAAGTGCAAAACAAAATGAAAAGGCACATCGCCTGGGCGAAAAATAATCGTAACAAATCAACGGGGGCATTTCTCCGAAAACTAACACCGGGGCAGTGCTCAGGGGGGTCCCACCTCGTGGCCACACCCGGTTTGGGGGGCCATCGGGGCCGGTTCCGAAAATCGCTAAATCTCCCATAGCCAGCCCACGCTCCATCCGATAGAGCAATGCCGGGCGGCCGGCCGGCAACTACGGATCATAACAAATCAACGGGGGCATTTCTCGGAAAACTAACACCGCGGCAGTGCTCAGGGGGGTCCCACCTCGTGGCCACCCGGTTTGGGGGGCCATCGGGGCCGGCTGAAGAATCGCCCATACTCTGCCATAGGCAGCCCACGGTCCATCCGATCAGAGCAATGCCGGGCGGCCGGCAACCTATGGATCATAACACATCAACGGAGGCATGATAAGAGCATCTTTTATTATCTGCCAAGAAATATAGACCATCACAATGTTCCCCAACTTTCAGCTTCTACCACATCGCTGGGGAGTTTATTCCACTGTGTGACTACTCTCTCTCTATCTCTCTCTCTCTCTCTCTCTCTCTCTCTCTCTCTCTGTGTGTGTGTGTGTGTGTGTGTGTGTGTGTGTGTGTGTGTGTGTGTGTGTGTGTGTGTGTGTGTACAGCAGTGTCTCCGGTTTTCCTTTTGGAATGCCTTGAAGCCGGGGGGGCTTTGCACTCATGAGAACATAGGGTGTCCTTGCCCTCCTTTCGCAGCCCAGGGCATTGAGAGATCCCTAGACGGGGAAATTACTTTCAAACTGCAGTACCGAAATGTGTCCGTTAGATGGTAGCATGCACCAAGGAATGAAGGAAAGTGCAAAACAAAATGAAAAGGCACATCGCCTGGGCGAAAAATAATCGTAACAAATCAACGGGGGCATTTCTCCGAAAACTAACACCGGGGCAGTGCTCAGGGGGGTCCCACCTCGTGGCCACCCGGTTTGGGGGGCGATCGGGGCCGGTTCCGAAAATCGCTAAATCTCCCATAGCCAGCCCACGCTCCATCCGATAGAGCAATGCCGGGCGGCCGGCCGGCAACTACGGATCATAACAAATCAACGGGGGCATTTCTCCGAAAACTAACACCGGGGCAGTGCTCAGGGGGGTCCCACCTCGTGGCCACCCGGTTTGGGGGGCGATCGGGGCCGGTTCCGAAAATCGCTAAATCTCCCATAGCCAGCACACGCTCCATCCGATAGAGCAATGCCGGGCGGCCGGCCGGCAACTACGGATCATAACAAATCAACGGGGGCATTTCTCGGAAAACTAACACCGGGGCAGTGCTCAGGGGGGTCCCACCTCGTGGCCACCCGGTTTGGGGGGCGATCGGGGCCGGTTCCGAAAATCGCTAAATCTCCCATAGCCAGCCCACGCTCCATCCGATAGAGCAATGCCGGGCGGCCGGCCGGCAACTACGGATCATAACAAATCAACGGGGGCATTTCTCGGAAAACTAACACCGGGGCAGTGCTCAGGGGGGTCCCACCTCGTGGCCACCCGGTTTGGGGGGCCATCGGGGCCGGTTCCGAAAATCGCTAAATCTCCCATAGCCAGCCCACGCTCCATCCGATAGAGCAATGCCGGGCGGCCGGCCGGCAACTACGGATCATAACAAATCAACGGGGGCAGTTCTCCAGAAACTAACACCGGGGCAGTGCTCAGGAGGCTCCCAGCTATCAGCCACCCTATCCCGGGACCGATGGGAGCACTTTAAAATTTTCGAGTCAGGGGACCAGACGGCCGAGTGAAAAACTTTGAAAAATATTCTATCTCCTCACTCCCATTGACTTTGCATTAGGGCGACCAGGCGGCCGGCGGAAAAAAAATCATAACAAATCAACGGGGGCATTTCTCCAGAAACTAACACCGGGGCTGTGCTCAGGGGGCTCCCAGCTATCAGCCACCCTACCCTGGGACCGATGGGAGCACTTTAAAATTTTCGAGTCAGGGGACCAGACGGCCGAGTGAAAAACTTTGAAAAATATTCTATCTCCTCACTCCCATTGACTTTACATTAGGGCGACCAGGCGGCCGGCGGAAAAAAAATCATAACAAATCAACGGGGGCATTTCTCCAGAAACTAACACCGGGGCTGTGCTCAGGGGGCTCCCAGCTATCAGCCACCCTACCCTGGGACCGATGGGAGCACTTTAAAATTTTCGAGTCAGGGGACCAGACGGCCGAGTGAAAAACTTTGAAAAATATTCTATCTCCTCACTCCCATTGACTTTGCATTAGGGCGACCAGGCGGCCGGCGGAAAAAAAATCATAACAAATCAACGGGGGCATTTCTCCAGAAACTAACACCGGGGCTGTGCTCAGGGGGCTCCCAGCTATCAGCCACCCTACCCTGGGACCGATGGGAGCACTTTAAAATTTTCGAGTCAGGGGACCAGACGGCCGAGTGAAAAACTTTGAAAAATATTCTATCTCCTCACTCCCATTGACTTTACATTAGGGCGACCAGGCGGCCGGCGGAAAAAAAATCATAACAAATCAACGGGGGCATTTCTCCAGAAACTAACACCGGGGCTGTGCTCAGGGGGCTCCCAGCTATCAGCCCCCCGGGTCTGGGGGCATTGTTTTTCTTTTTAATCATTTTGAGCATTTCCCCCAGTTTAGAGATGTGTGCCCCTAGACAACCCATTGAGAATAACTATGAAATGTTCTGAAGTTTTGATTTTCAAATGTCGGTGAAAATTGAAAAACGTCATATATTCTTCAAAGGAAGCATGGGGCGATGGTAGGGAGAGTCCCCGCAGCGTGCCTCGGCAGCGATGGGAGCGTTTTCGATGTCCCCGTCCCCCCCCATAGGGATAGAAGGGGAGTTAGGTGACCAGGCGTCCCGGGTCCCAAAAATCGAAAAATTAATATAGAATGCTTTTTAATCCATAAATAAAGTAGGGGGCAGTCCTGGTGAGAGTCCCAGCCACAGCCCCAGTGTGTTTTGGAGTCGTTTGTGGCCGGGTGAAAAACTTTGAAAAATTTTCTATCTCCTCACTCCCATTGACTTTGCATTAGGGCGACCAGGCGGCCGGCGGAAAAAAAATCATAACAAATCAACGGGGGCATTTCTCCGAAAACTAACACCGGGGCAGTGCTCAGGGGGCTCCCAGCTATCAGCCACCCTATCCCGGGACCGATGGGAGCACTTTAAAATTTTCGAGTCAGGGGACCAGGCGGCCGAGTGAAAAACTTTGAAAAATTTTCTATCTCCTCACTCCCATTGACTTTGCATTAGGGCGACCAGGCGGCCGGCGGAAAAAAAATCATAACAAATCAACGGAGGCATTTCTCCGAAAACTAACACCGGGGCAGTGCTCAGGGGGCTCCCAGCTATCAGCCACCCTATCCCGGGACCGATGGGAGCACTTTAAAATTTTCGAGTTAGGGGACCAGGCGGCCGAGTGAAAAACTTAGAAAAATTTTCTATCTCCCCTAGGTGACCAGGCAGCCGGAGCTGATTTTTCTGACCCCTAAAACAATTATTAAAAGGTATTTTTTCGCCAAACTAAGACTTTTAAAATTCAAATAGGATGATTATCTACTGCCCCAGTGGGTTTTTGAACCATTTTAAGCCTTTTTGACAGTTTTCATTTTTCCCCCATTGACTTCAATGGGAGTTAGGTGACCAGTCCTCCGACTTTTGAACCTCTCCTGGGGGGGCTGTGAGCCCCCGATTTCTTTGCAAAGCACGTCATTCGATTCGTCTCAGTCCCCTCTATATACCCCGTGTGTTTGTTTTCTCGAAAAAACCCCGGAACACGGTTTTTTAGGGGGGGGGTGGGGGGGGGGTACTTCGGAGCCATTTGGGGGGGGGTAAACGACATTTCCCGAAATTAATTTTGACACAGCCTTCCTCAGAATCGCTTTTCCAACAAAATGCTTTTTATTTCGAGTCTCTACGATGTTCCTAAGTGGTCGAAACCACTTTTGGACAGTTTTTACACCAAACGGCTCGGGCGCACAGCGGGCCGTGTGCCGATGGGCGGTTCTCGCGGGTCTTAGGCGGGGCTAGGCTGCTCGCGGCGGGCAAGGGAGTGCCGTGTGCAGCCGCCACAGTGTTCCAGGCTGTCAGCATTTCTCTACGGTGCCGGGGGAAATACAGGAACTGGGTTTTTGAAGACACTTAGTGCAATGAGAGAGGTCAAAACTGAGCTAAGGGCACTTGCTGGAGGAAAGTGGCTGGGCCCCGCTAGCTCTTTTACGGACACTTTCTGGACTTGGCCCGGGATTTTCAGACGGTTCTTTGCGACTGTCTGATCATCCAGCGAAATGCAAGGGGGGAACGGTCCCGGCCGCACCCCGCGTTTCAGGCCTCGTCGGCGGCCCGCTCCGGCGGCTGCGCCCGCTAAGTCTTCGCGGCCCGCCGTGGAGAGTGTGTATGCTGCCCGCCCCAGACGTTCACCCCAAGGGCTTGCGGGCCTTTAAGGGTCTGTCTTTCGGGGTTTCACGGGCTCTGACCTCACCTCCCTGTGGTTCCCGACCG
>NW_027103014.1:127500-160000 GCF_036373705.1 Amia ocellicauda
GGTCAGTGAGTGCTGAAGGAAAGCTCCAGCGCGGAGCCCGCACCCACCGGGGAGGTGTAGCCCTGCAGGCTGAGCGCCGGGAGCCGTCGGTCGTTCGGTCGGTCAGAGAGTGAGTGTGTGTGCTGAAGGAGAGCTCCAGCCCGGAGCCCGCACCCACCGGGGTGTGTAGCCCTGCAGGCTGAGCGCCGGGAGCCGTCGGTCAGTGAGTGCTGAAGGAAAGCTCCAGCGCGGAGCCCGCACCCACCGGGGAGGTGTAGCCCTGCAGGCTGAGCGCCGGGAGCCGTCGGTCAGTGAGTGCTGAAGGAAAGCTCCAGCGCGGAGCCCGCACCCACCGGGGAGGTGTAGCCCTGCAGGCTGAGCGCCGGGAGCCGTCGGTCAGTGAGTGCTGAAGGAAAGCTCCAGCGCGGAGCCCGCACCCACCGGGGAGGTGTAGCCCTGCAGGCTGAGCGCCGGGAGCCGTCGGTCAGTGAGTGCTGAAGGAAAGCTCCAGCGCGGAGCCCGCACCCACCGGGGAGGTGTAGCCCTGCAGGCTGAGCGCCGGGAGCCGTCGGTCAGTGAGTGCTGAAGGAAAGCTCCAGCGCGGAGCCCGCACCCACCGGGGAGGTGTAGCCCTGCAGGCTGAGCGCCGGGAGCCGTCGGTCGTTCGGTCGGTCAGAGAGTGAGTGTGTGTGCTGAAGGAGAGCTCCAGCCCGGAGCCCGCACCCACCGGGGTGTGTAGCCCTGCAGGCTGAGCGCTGGGAGCCGTCGGTCGTTCGGTCGGTCAGAGAGTGAGTGTGTGTGCTGAAGGAGAGCTCCAGCCCGGAGCCCGCACCCACCGGGGTGTGTAGCCCTGCAGGCTGAGCGCTGGGAGCCGTCGGTCGTTCGGTCGGTCAGAGAGTGAGTGTGTGTGCTGAAGGAGAGCTCCAGCCCGGAGCCCGCACCCACCGGGGTGTGTAGCCCTGCTGACTGAGCGCTGGGAGCCGGGAGCCTTTCCTGCAGTCAGTCGGTCGGTCAGTGAGTGAGTGAGTGAGTGTGTGTGCTGAAGGGAAGCTCCAGCCCGGCGTCCGTCCCCACCGGGGAGTTGTGCCCGGGCCCGGGCCTCCTGCCGACGGACCGTGTGGCGCATTGTCCCGACTGCTGACTTTCTCCAGCAAAAAGGCGGAGGTGCAGTACCGCCATTTCGCCACACGAGGGACGGAATGGCACCCAACTGCCCCCTGGTGTCGAAAAAGCGCAAGGGCACCCGGGCCGGTCCGCCCCAGGCAGCGGCCGAGATGCAGCACCGGGGGCCCGGCCTGCCTGCCCTGGAGGTCAGCCTGCCAGCCCTGGAGGTCTGCCTTCCAGCCCTGGAGGTCTGCCTGCCTGCCCTGGAGGTCTGCTATCCAGCCCTGGAGGTCTGCCTGCCTGCCTGTTAGCCCTGGTAGCAGCACTGCCTGCCCTGGAGGTCTGCCTGCCTGCCCTGGCAGCAGCACTGCCTGCCCTGGAGGTCTGCTATCCAGCCCTGGAGGTCTGCTATCCAGCCCTGGAGGTCTGCCTGCCTGCCTGTTAGCCCTGGAGGTCTGCTATCCAGCCCTGGTAGCAGCACTGCCTGCCCTGGAGATCTGCTATCCAGCCCTGGAGGTCTGCCTGCCTGCCCTGGCAGCAGCACTGCCTGCCCTGGAGGTCTGCTATCCAGCCCTGGAGGTCTGCTATCCAGCCCTGGAGGTCAGCCTGTTAGCCCTGGAGGTCTGCCTGCCTGCCCTGGAGGTCTGCCTGCCTGCCTGTTAGCCCTGGAGGTCAGCCTGTTAGCCCTGGAGGTCTGCTATCCAGCCCTGGTAGCAGCACTGCCTGCCCTGGAGATCTGCTATCCAGCCCTGGAGGTCTGCCTGCCTGCCCTGGCAGCAGCACTGCCTGCCCTGGAGGTCAGCCTGCCAGCCCTGGAGGTCTGCCTTCCAGCCCTGGAGGTCTGCCTGTTAGCCCTGGAGGTCTGCTATCCAGCCCTGGTAGCAGCACTGCCTGCCCTGGAGGTCTGCCGGCCTGCCCTGGAGGTCTGCCTGCCTGCCCTGGAGGTCTGCCTGCCTGCCTGTTAGCCCTGGAGGTCTGCCTGCCTGCCCTGGAGGTCTGCCTGTTAGCCCTGGAGGTCTGCTATCCAGCCCTGGTAGCAGCACTGCCTGCCCTGGAGGTCAGCTATCCAGCCCTGGAGGTCTGCCTGCCTGCCTGTTAGCCCTGGTAGCAGCACTGCCTGCCCTGGAGGTCTGCCTGCCTGCCCTGGCAGCAGCACTGCCTGCCCTGGAGGTCTGCTATCCAGCCCTGGAGGTCTGCTATCCAGCCCTGGAGGTCTGCCTGCCTGCCCTGGCAGCAGCACTGCCTGCCCTGGAGGTCTGCCTGCCTGCCCTGGAGGTCTGCCTGCCTGCCATCCAGCCCTGGAGGTCTGCTATCCAGCCCTGGTAGCAGCACTGCCTGCCCTGGAGGTCTGCCTGCCTGCCCTGGAGGTCTGCCTGCCTGCCCTGGAGGTCTGCTATCCAGCCCTGGAGGTCTGCCTGCCTGCCTGTTAGCCCTGGAGGTCTGCCTGCCTGCCTGCCTGCCTGCCTGCCTGCCTGCCCTGGAGGTCTGCCTGCCTGCCTGTTAGCCCTGGAGGTCAGCCTGTTAGCCCTGGAGGTCTGCTATCCAGCCCTGGAGGTCTGCCTGCCTGCCCTGGAGGTCTGCTATCCAGCCCTGGAGGTCTGCCTGCCTGCCCTGGAGCTCTGCCTGCCTGCCCTGGAGCTCTGCCTGCCTGCCCTGGAGGTCTGCCTGTTAGCCCTGGAGGTCAGCCTGTTAGCCCTGGAGGTCTGCTATCCAGCCCTGGAGGTCTGCCTGCCTGCCCTGGAGGTCTGCTATCCAGCCCTGGAGGTCTGCCTGTTAGCCCTGGAGGTCTGCTATCCAGCCCTGGAGGTCTGCCTGTTAGCCCTGGAGGTCTGCTATCCAGCCCTGGAGGTCTGCCTGCCAGCCCTGGAGGTCTGCTATCCAGCCCTGGAGGTCTGCCTGTTAGCCCTGGAGGTCTGCTATCCAGCCCTGGAGGTCTGCTATCCAGCCCTGGTAGCAGCACTGCCTGCCCTGGAGGTCTGCTATCCAGCCCTGGAGGTCTGCCTGCCTGCCCTGGTAGCAGCACTGCCTGCCCTGGAGGTCTGCCGGCCTGCCCTGGAGGTCTGCCTGCCTGCCCTGGAGGTCTGCCTGCCTGCCTGTTAGCCCTGGAGGTCTGCTATCCAGCCCTGGAGGTCTGCCTGCCAGCCCTGGAGGTCTGCTATCCAGCCCTGGAGGTCTGCCTGTTAGCCCTGGAGGTCTGCTATCCAGCCCTGGAGGTCTGCCTGCCTGCCTGTTAGCCCTGGAGGTCAGCCTGTTAGCCCTGGAGGTCTGCCTGCCTGCCCTGGTAGCAGCACTGCCTGCCTGCCTGCCTGCCTGCCTGCCCTGGAGGTCAGCCTGCCAGCCCTGGAGGTCTGCTATCCAGCCCTGGTAGCAGCACTGCCTGCCCTGGAGGTCTGCCTGCCTGCCCTGGAGGTCAGCCTGTTAGCCCTGGAGGTCTGCCTTCCAGCCCTGGAGGTCTGCCTGTTAGCCCTGGAGGTCTGCTATCCAGCCCTGGTAGCAGCACTGCCTGCCCTGGAGGTCTGCTATCCAGCCCTGGAGGTCTGCCTGCCTGCCTGTTAGCCCTGGTAGCAGCACTGCCTGCCCTGGAGGTCTGCCTGCCTGCCCTGGCAGCAGCACTGCCTGCCCTGGAGGTCTGCTATCCAGCCCTGGAGGTCTGCCTGTTAGCCCTGGAGGTCTGCTATCCAGCCCTGGAGGTCTGCCTGTTAGCCCTGGAGGTCTGCTATCCAGCCCTGGAGGTCTGCCTGCCAGCCCTGGAGGTCTGCTATCCAGCCCTGGAGGTCTGCCTGTTAGCCCTGGAGGTCTGCTATCCAGCCCTGGAGGTCTGCTATCCAGCCCTGGTAGCAGCACTGCCTGCCCTGGAGGTCTGCTATCCAGCCCTGGAGGTCTGCCTGCCTGCCCTGGTAGCAGCACTGCCTGCCCTGGAGGTCTGCCGGCCTGCCCTGGAGGTCTGCCTGCCTGCCCTGGAGGTCTGCCTGCCTGCCTGTTAGCCCTGGAGGTCTGCTATCCAGCCCTGGAGGTCTGCCTGCCAGCCCTGGAGGTCTGCTATCCAGCCCTGGAGGTCTGCCTGTTAGCCCTGGAGGTCTGCTATCCAGCCCTGGAGGTCTGCCTGCCTGCCTGTTAGCCCTGGAGGTCAGCCTGTTAGCCCTGGAGGTCTGCCTGCCTGCCCTGGTAGCAGCACTGCCTGCCTGCCTGCCTGCCTGCCTGCCCTGGAGGTCAGCCTGCCAGCCCTGGAGGTCTGCTATCCAGCCCTGGTAGCAGCACTGCCTGCCCTGGAGGTCTGCCTGCCTGCCCTGGAGGTCAGCCTGTTAGCCCTGGAGGTCTGCCTTCCAGCCCTGGAGGTCTGCCTGTTAGCCCTGGAGGTCTGCTATCCAGCCCTGGTAGCAGCACTGCCTGCCCTGGAGATCTGCTATCCAGCCCTGGAGGTCTGCCTGCCTGCCCTGGCAGCAGCACTGCCTGCCCTGGAGGTCTGCTATCCAGCCCTGGAGGTCTGCTATCCAGCCCTGGAGGTCAGCCTGTTAGCCCTGGAGGTCTGCCTGCCTGCCCTGGAGGTCTGCCTGCCTGCCTGTTAGCCCTGGAGGTCAGCCTGTTAGCCCTGGAGGTCTGCTATCCAGCCCTGGTAGCAGCACTGCCTGCCCTGGAGATCTGCTATCCAGCCCTGGAGGTCTGCCTGCCTGCCCTGGCAGCAGCACTGCCTGCCCTGGAGGTCAGCCTGCCAGCCCTGGAGGTCTGCCTTCCAGCCCTGGAGGTCTGCCTGTTAGCCCTGGAGGTCTGCTATCCAGCCCTGGTAGCAGCACTGCCTGCCCTGGAGGTCTGCCGGCCTGCCCTGGAGGTCTGCCTGCCTGCCCTGGAGGTCTGCCTGCCTGCCTGTTAGCCCTGGAGGTCTGCCTGCCTGCCCTGGAGGTCTGCCTGTTAGCCCTGGAGGTCTGCTATCCAGCCCTGGTAGCAGCACTGCCTGCCCTGGAGGTCAGCTATCCAGCCCTGGAGGTCTGCCTGCCTGCCTGTTAGCCCTGGTAGCAGCACTGCCTGCCCTGGAGGTCTGCCTGCCTGCCCTGGCAGCAGCACTGCCTGCCCTGGAGGTCTGCTATCCAGCCCTGGAGGTCTGCTATCCAGCCCTGGAGGTCTGCCTGCCTGCCCTGGCAGCAGCACTGCCTGCCCTGGAGGTCTGCCTGCCTGCCCTGGAGGTCTGCCTGCCTGCCATCCAGCCCTGGAGGTCTGCTATCCAGCCCTGGTAGCAGCACTGCCTGCCCTGGAGGTCTGCCTGCCTGCCCTGGAGGTCTGCCTGCCTGCCCTGGAGGTCTGCTATCCAGCCCTGGAGGTCTGCCTGCCTGCCTGTTAGCCCTGGAGGTCTGCCTGCCTGCCTGCCTGCCTGCCTGCCTGCCTGCCCTGGAGGTCTGCCTGCCTGCCTGTTAGCCCTGGAGGTCAGCCTGTTAGCCCTGGAGGTCTGCTATCCAGCCCTGGAGGTCTGCCTGCCTGCCCTGGAGGTCTGCTATCCAGCCCTGGAGGTCTGCCTGCCTGCCCTGGAGGTCTGCCTGCCTGCCCTGGAGGTCTGCCTGTTAGCCCTGGAGGTCTGCCTGCCTGCCCTGGAGGTCTGCCTGCCTGCCTGTTAGCCCTGGAGGTCTGCCTGCCTGCCCTGGAGGTCTGCCTGCCTGCCCTGGAGGTCTGCCTGCCTGCCCTGGAGCTCTGCCTGCCTGCCCTGGAGCTCTGCCTGCCTGCCCTGGAGGTCTGCCTGTTAGCCCTGGAGGTCAGCCTGTTAGCCCTGGAGGTCTGCTATCCAGCCCTGGTAGCAGCACTGCCTGCCCTGGAGGTCTGCTATCCAGCCCTGGAGGTCTGCCTGCCTGCCTGTTAGCCCTGGTAGCAGCACTGCCTGCCCTGGAGGTCTGCCTGCCTGCCCTGGCAGCAGCACTGCCTGCCCTGGAGGTCTGCTATCCAGCCCTGGAGGTCTGCCTGTTAGCCCTGGAGGTCTGCTATCCAGCCCTGGAGGTCTGCCTGTTAGCCCTGGAGGTCTGCTATCCAGCCCTGGAGGTCTGCCTGCCAGCCCTGGAGGTCTGCTATCCAGCCCTGGAGGTCTGCCTGTTAGCCCTGGAGGTCTGCTATCCAGCCCTGGAGGTCTGCTATCCAGCCCTGGTAGCAGCACTGCCTGCCCTGGAGGTCTGCTATCCAGCCCTGGAGGTCTGCCTGCCTGCCCTGGTAGCAGCACTGCCTGCCCTGGAGGTCTGCCGGCCTGCCCTGGAGGTCTGCCTGCCTGCCCTGGAGGTCTGCCTGCCTGCCTGTTAGCCCTGGAGGTCTGCTATCCAGCCCTGGAGGTCTGCCTGCCAGCCCTGGAGGTCTGCTATCCAGCCCTGGAGGTCTGCCTGTTAGCCCTGGAGGTCTGCTATCCAGCCCTGGAGGTCTGCCTGCCTGCCTGTTAGCCCTGGAGGTCAGCCTGTTAGCCCTGGAGGTCTGCCTGCCTGCCCTGGTAGCAGCACTGCCTGCCTGCCTGCCTGCCTGCCTGCCCTGGAGGTCAGCCTGCCAGCCCTGGAGGTCTGCTATCCAGCCCTGGTAGCAGCACTGCCTGCCCTGGAGGTCTGCCTGCCTGCCCTGGAGGTCAGCCTGTTAGCCCTGGAGGTCTGCCTTCCAGCCCTGGAGGTCTGCCTGTTAGCCCTGGAGGTCTGCTATCCAGCCCTGGTAGCAGCACTGCCTGCCCTGGAGGTCTGCTATCCAGCCCTGGAGGTCTGCCTGCCTGCCTGTTAGCCCTGGTAGCAGCACTGCCTGCCCTGGAGGTCTGCCTGCCTGCCCTGGCAGCAGCACTGCCTGCCCTGGAGGTCTGCTATCCAGCCCTGGAGGTCTGCCTGTTAGCCCTGGAGGTCTGCTATCCAGCCCTGGAGGTCTGCCTGTTAGCCCTGGAGGTCTGCTATCCAGCCCTGGAGGTCTGCCTGCCAGCCCTGGAGGTCTGCTATCCAGCCCTGGAGGTCTGCCTGTTAGCCCTGGAGGTCTGCTATCCAGCCCTGGAGGTCTGCTATCCAGCCCTGGTAGCAGCACTGCCTGCCCTGGAGGTCTGCTATCCAGCCCTGGAGGTCTGCCTGCCTGCCCTGGTAGCAGCACTGCCTGCCCTGGAGGTCTGCCGGCCTGCCCTGGAGGTCTGCCTGCCTGCCCTGGAGGTCTGCCTGCCTGCCTGTTAGCCCTGGAGGTCTGCTATCCAGCCCTGGAGGTCTGCCTGCCAGCCCTGGAGGTCTGCTATCCAGCCCTGGAGGTCTGCCTGTTAGCCCTGGAGGTCTGCTATCCAGCCCTGGAGGTCTGCCTGCCTGCCTGTTAGCCCTGGAGGTCAGCCTGTTAGCCCTGGAGGTCTGCCTGCCTGCCCTGGTAGCAGCACTGCCTGCCTGCCTGCCTGCCTGCCTGCCCTGGAGGTCAGCCTGCCAGCCCTGGAGGTCTGCTATCCAGCCCTGGTAGCAGCACTGCCTGCCCTGGAGGTCTGCCTGCCTGCCCTGGAGGTCAGCCTGTTAGCCCTGGAGGTCTGCCTTCCAGCCCTGGAGGTCTGCCTGTTAGCCCTGGAGGTCTGCTATCCAGCCCTGGTAGCAGCACTGCCTGCCCTGGAGGTCTGCTATCCAGCCCTGGAGGTCTGCCTGCCTGCCTGTTAGCCCTGGTAGCAGCACTGCCTGCCCTGGAGGTCTGCCTGCCTGCCCTGGCAGCAGCACTGCCTGCCCTGGAGGTCTGCTATCCAGCCCTGGAGGTCTGCCTGTTAGCCCTGGAGGTCTGCTATCCAGCCCTGGTAGCAGCACTGCCTGCCCTGGAGGTCTGCTATCCAGCCCTGGAGGTCTGCCTGCCTGCCCTGGTAGCAGCACTGCCAGCCCTGGAGGTCTGCTATCCAGCCCTGGAGGTCTGCCTGCCTGCCCTGGAGGTCTGCTATCCAGCCCTGGAGGTCTGCTATCCAGCCCTGGTAGCAGCACTGCCTGCCCTGGAGGTCTGCTATCCAGCCCTGGAGGTCTGCCTGCCTGCCTGTTAGCCCTGGAGGTCAGCCTGTTAGCCCTGGAGGTCTGCCTGCCTGCCCTGGAGGTCTGCTATCCAGCCCTGGTAGCAGCACTGCCTGCCCTGGAGGTCTGCCTGCCTGCCCTGGAGGTCTGCCTGTTAGCCCTGGAGGTCTGCTATCCAGCCCTGGAGGTCTGCCTGCCTGCCCTGGAGGTCTGCCTGCCTGCCCTGGAGGTCTGCTATCCAGCCCTGGAGGTCTGCCTGCCTGCCTGTTAGCCCTGGAGGTCTGCCTGCCTGCCCTGGAGGTCTGCCTGCCTGCCTTCCAGCCCTGCCTGCCTGCCTGCCTGCCCTGGAGGTCAGCCTTCCAGCCCTGGCAGCACGGCCTACCAGCCTGCCAGCCTGCCCTCCCCAGCCACACAGCCCTGCCTGCCTGCCCTGGAGGTCAGCCTTCCAGCCCTGGAGGTCTGCCTGCCTGCCTTCCAGCCCTGCCTGCCTGCCTGCCTGCCCTGGAGGTCAGCCTTCCAGCCCTGGCAGCACGGCCTACCAGCCTGCCAGCCTGCCCTCCCCAGCCACACAGCCCTGCCTGCCTGCCCTGGAGGTCAGCCTTCCAGCCCTGGAGGTCTGCCTGCCTGCCTTCCAGCCCTGCCTGCCTGCCTGCCTGCCCTGGAGGTCAGCCTGCCTGCCTGCTGCTGCTAGGCCGCTGCCCCGAGCCGCCGACCCCATCGACAGGAACACGAGAGAGTTTACAAGCGAGAGGAGGCCACATATTCGACACCTCTCGTGCTCGTTTTAGGGTCCTCTCCAGTCTGTTTGGACGTGTGTTATTCTGAATCTGCTGCTTTAACTCAAGGGATTCTGTCGTGATTGATGCCTTGTACTTCGCTGTATGTTTGCACTGGTGTTGTAAGTCGCCCTCTGTAAGATCATCATTTATTATCTGCCAAGAAATAAAGATCATCATAATGTTCCCCAACTTTCAGCTTCTGGGGAGTTTGTTCCAGAGTGTGACGACTCTCTCTCTATCACCATCTCTCTCTCTATCTCCATCTCTCTATCACCATCTCTCTCTCTCTATCTCTATCTCTCTATCACCATCTCTCTCTCTATCTCCATCTCTCTCTATCTCCATCTCTCTCTATCTCCATCTCTCTATCTCCACCTCTCTCTCCCTCTCCACCTCTCTCTCTCTATCTCTCCCTCTCTCTATCTCTCCCTCTCTCTATCTCTCCCTCTCTCTCACTGTGTGTGTGTGTGTGTGTGTGTACAGCAGTGTCCCTAGACGAGAGAGAGATCCCTAGACGGGGAAATTACTTTCAAACTGCAGTACCGAAATGTGTCCGTTAGATGGCAGCATGCACCAAGGAATGAAGGAAAGTGCAAAACAAAATGAAAAGGCACATCGCCTGGGCCAAAAATAATCGTAACAAATCAACGGGGGCATTTCTCGGAAAACTAACACCGGGGCAGTGCTCAGGGGGGTCCCACCTCGTGGCCACCCGGTTTGGGGGGCCATCGGGGCCGGCTGAAGAATCGCCCATACTCTGCCATAGGCAGCCCACGGTCCATCCGATCAGAGCAATGCCGGGCGGCCGGCAACCTATGGATCATAACACATCAACGGAGGCATGATAAGAGCATCTTTTATTATCTGCCAAGAAATATAGACCATCACAATGTTCCCCAACTTTCAGCTTCTACCACATCGCTGGGGAGTTTATTCCACTGTGTGACTACTCTCTCTCTCTCTGTGTGTGTGTGTGTGTGTGTGTGTGTGTGTGTGTGTGTGTGTGTGTGTGTGTGTGTGTGTGTGCAGCAGTGTCTCCGGTTTTCCTTTTGGAATGCCTTGAAGCCGGGGGGGCTTTGCACTCATGAGAACATAGGGTGTCCTTGCCCTCCTTTCGCAGCCCAGGGCATTGAGAGATCCCTAGACGGGGAAATTACTTTCAAACTGCAGTACCGAAATGTGTCCGTTAGATGGTAGCATGCACCAAGGAATGAAGGAAAGTGCAAAACAAAATGAAAAGGCACATCGCCTGGGCGAAAAATAATCATAACAAATCAACGGGGGCATTTCTCGGAAAACTAACACCGGGGCAGTGCTCAGGGGGGTCCCACCTCGTGGCCACCCGGTTTGGGGGGCGATCGGGGCCGGTTCCGAAAATCGCTAAATCTCCCATAGCCAGCCCACGCTCCATCCGATAGAGCAATGCCGGGCGGCCGGCCGGCAACTACGGATCATAACAAATCAACGGGGGCATTTCTCGGAAAACTAACACCGGGGCAGTGCTCAGGGGGGTCCCACCTCGTGGCCACCCGGTTTGGGGGGCGATCGGGGCCGGTTCCGAAAATCGCTAAATCTCCCATAGCCAGCCCACGCTCCATCCGATAGAGCAATGCCGGGCGGCCGGCCGGCAACTACGGATCATAACAAATCAACGGGGGCATTTCTCGGAAAACTAACACCGGGGCAGTGCTCAGGGGGGTCCCACCTCGTGGCCACCCGGTTTGGGGGGCGATCGGGGCCGGTTCCGAAAATCGCTAAATCTCCCATAGCCAGCCCACGCTCCATCCGATAGAGCAATGCCGGGCGGCCGGCCGGCAACTACGGATCATAACAAATCAACGGGGGCATTTCTCGGAAAACTAACACCGGGGCAGTGCTCAGGGGGGTCCCACCTCGTGGCCACCCGGTTTGGGGGGCGATCGGGGCCGGTTCCGAAAATCGCTAAATCTCCCATAGCCAGCACACGCTCCATCCGATAGAGCAATGCCGGGCGGCCGGCCGGCAACTACGGATCATAACAAATCAACGGGGGCATTTCTCGGAAAACTAACACCGGGGCAGTGCTCAGGGGGGTCCCACCTCGTGGCCACCCGGTTTGGGGGGCGATCGGGGCCGGTTCCGAAAATCGCTAAATCTCCCATAGCCAGCCCACGCTCCATCCGATAGAGCAATGCCGGGCGGCCGGCCGGCAACTACGGATCATAACAAATCAACGGGGGCATTTCTCGGAAAACTAACACCGGGGCAGTGCTCAGGGGGGTCCCACCTCGTGGCCACCCGGTTTGGGGGGCGATCGGGGCCGGTTCCGAAAATCGCTAAATCTCCCATAGCCAGCACACGCTCCATCCGATAGAGCAATGCCGGGCGGCCGGCCGGCAACTACGGATCATAACAAATCAACGGGGGCATTTCTCCGAAAACTAACACCGGGGCAGTGCTCAGGGGGCTCCCAGCTATCAGCCACCCTATCCCGGGACCGATGGGAGCACTTTAAAATTTTCGAGTCAGGGGACCAGACGGCCGAGTGAAAAACTTTGAAAAATATTCTATCTCCTCACTCCCATTGACTTTACATTAGGGCGACCAGGCGGCCGGCGGAAAAAAAATCATAACAAATCAACGGGGGCATTTCTCCGAAAACTAACACCGGGGCAGTGCTCAGGGGGCTCCCAGCTATCAGCCACCCTATCCCGGGACCGATGGGAGCACTTTAAAATTTTCGAGTCAGGGGACCAGACGGCCGAGTGAAAAACTTTGAAAAATATTCTATCTCCTCACTCCCATTGACTTTACATTAGGGCGACCAGGCGGCCGGCGGAAAAAAAATCATAACAAATCAACGGGGGCATTTCTCCGAAAACTAACACCGGGGCAGTGCTCAGGGGGCTCCCAGCTATCAGCCACCCTATCCCGGGACCGATGGGAGCACTTTAAAATTTTCGAGTCAGGGGACCAGACGGCCGAGTGAAAAACTTTGAAAAATATTCTATCTCCTCACTCCCATTGACTTTACATTAGGGCGACCAGGCGGCCGGCGGAAAAAAAATCATAACAAATCAACGGGGGCATTTCTCCGAAAACTAACACCGGGGCAGTGCTCAGGGGGCTCCCAGCTATCAGCCACCCTATCCCGGGACCGATGGGAGCACTTTAAAATTTTCGAGTCAGGGGACCAGACGGCCGAGTGAAAAACTTTGAAAAATATTCTATCTCCTCACTCCCATTGACTTTACATTAGGGCGACCAGGCGGCCGGCGGAAAAAAAATCATAACAAATCAACGGGGGCATTTCTCCGAAAACTAACACCGGGGCTGTGCTCAGGGGGCTCCCAGCTATCAGCCCCCCGGGTCTGGGGGCATTGTTTTTCTTTTTAATCATTTTGAGCATTTCCCCCAGTTTAGAGATGTGTGCCCCTAGACAACCCATTGAGAATAACTATGAAATGTTCTGAAGTTTTGATTTTCAAATGTCGGTGAAAATTGAAAAACGTCATATATTCTTCAAAGGAAGCATGGGGCGATGGTAGGGAGAGTCCCCGCAGCGTGCCTCGGCGGCGATGGGAGCGTTTTCGATGTCCCCGTCCCCCCGCCCCATAGGGATGGAAGGGGAGTTGGGTGACCAGGCGCGAGGGGGCCGGAGCGAGCCCGGGCCCGGGCCTCCTGCTGACGGAGCGCTGGGAGCCGGGAGCCGTCGGTCGGTGAGTGCTGAAGGAGAGCTCCAGCCCGGAGCCCGCACCCACCGGGGAGGTGTAGCCCTGCAGGCTGAGCGCCGGGAGCCGTCGGTCAGTGAGTGCTGAAGGAAAGCTCCAGCGCGGAGCCCGCACCCACCGGGGAGGTGTAGCCCTGCAGGCTGAGCGCCGGGAGCCGTCGGTCAGTGAGTGCTGAAGGAAAGCTCCAGCGCGGAGCCCGCACCCACCGGGGAGGTGTAGCCCTGCAGGCTGAGCGCCGGGAGCCGTCGGTCAGTGAGTGCTGAAGGAAAGCTCCAGCGCGGAGCCCGCACCCACCGGGGAGGTGTAGCCCTGCAGGCTGAGCGCCGGGAGCCGTCGGTCAGTGAGTGCTGAAGGAAAGCTCCAGCGCGGAGCCCGCACCCACCGGGGAGGTGTAGCCCTGCAGGCTGAGCGCTGGGAGCCGTCGGTCAGTGAGTGCTGAAGGAGAGCTCCAGCCCGGAGCCCGCACCCACCGGGGAGGTGTAGCCCTGCAGGCTGAGCGCCGGGAGCCGTCGGTCGTTCGGTCGGTCAGAGAGTGAGTGTGTGTGCTGAAGGAGAGCTCCAGCCCGGAGCCCGCACCCACCGGGGTGTGTAGCCCTGCAGGCTGAGCGCCGGGAGCCGTCGGTCAGTGAGTGCTGAAGGAAAGCTCCAGCGCGGAGCCCGCACCCACCGGGGAGGTGTAGCCCTGCAGGCTGAGCGCCGGGAGCCGTCGGTCAGTGAGTGCTGAAGGAAAGCTCCAGCGCGGAGCCCGCACCCACCGGGGAGGTGTAGCCCTGCAGGCTGAGCGCCGGGAGCCGTCGGTCGTTCGGTCGGTCAGAGAGTGAGTGTGTGTGCTGAAGGAGAGCTCCAGCCCGGAGCCCGCACCCACCGGGGTGTGTAGCCCTGCAGGCTGAGCGCCGGGAGCCGTCGGTCAGTGAGTGCTGAAGGAAAGCTCCAGCGCGGAGCCCGCACCCACCGGGGAGGTGTAGCCCTGCAGGCTGAGCGCCGGGAGCCGTCGGTCAGTGAGTGCTGAAGGAAAGCTCCAGCGCGGAGCCCGCACCCACCGGGGAGGTGTAGCCCTGCAGGCTGAGCGCCGGGAGCCGTCGGTCGTTCGGTCGGTCAGAGAGTGAGTGTGTGTGCTGAAGGAGAGCTCCAGCCCGGAGCCCGCACCCACCGGGGTGTGTAGCCCTGCAGGCTGAGCGCTGGGAGCCGTCGGTCGTTCGGTCGGTCAGAGAGTGAGTGTGTGTGCTGAAGGAGAGCTCCAGCCCGGAGCCCGCACCCACCGGGGTGTGTAGCCCTGCTGACTGAGCGCTGGGAGCCGGGAGCCTTTCCTGCAGTCAGTCGGTCGGTCAGTGAGTGAGTGAGTGAGTGTGTGTGCTGAAGGGAAGCTCCAGCCCGGCGTCCGTCCCCACCGGGGAGTTGTGCCCGGGCCCGGGCCTCCTGCCGACGGACCGTGTGGCGCATTGTCCCGACTGCTGACTTTCTCCAGCAAAAAGGCGGAGGTGCAGTACCGCCATTTCGCCACACGAGGGACGGAATGGCACCCAACTGCCCCCTGGTGTCGAAAAAGCGCAAGGGCACCCGGGCCGGTCCGCCCCAGGCAGCGGCCGAGATGCAGCACCGGGGGCCCGGCCTGCCTGCCCTGGAGGTCAGCCTGCCAGCCCTGGAGGTCTGCCTTCCAGCCCTGGAGGTCTGCCTGCCTGCCCTGGAGGTCTGCTATCCAGCCCTGGAGGTCTGCCTGCCTGCCTGTTAGCCCTGGTAGCAGCACTGCCTGCCCTGGAGGTCTGCCTGCCTGCCCTGGCAGCAGCACTGCCTGCCCTGGAGGTCTGCTATCCAGCCCTGGAGGTCTGCTATCCAGCCCTGGAGGTCTGCCTGCCTGCCTGTTAGCCCTGGAGGTCTGCTATCCAGCCCTGGTAGCAGCACTGCCTGCCCTGGAGATCTGCTATCCAGCCCTGGAGGTCTGCCTGCCTGCCCTGGCAGCAGCACTGCCTGCCCTGGAGGTCTGCTATCCAGCCCTGGAGGTCTGCTATCCAGCCCTGGAGGTCAGCCTGTTAGCCCTGGAGGTCTGCCTGCCTGCCCTGGAGGTCTGCCTGCCTGCCTGTTAGCCCTGGAGGTCAGCCTGTTAGCCCTGGAGGTCTGCTATCCAGCCCTGGTAGCAGCACTGCCTGCCCTGGAGATCTGCTATCCAGCCCTGGAGGTCTGCCTGCCTGCCCTGGCAGCAGCACTGCCTGCCCTGGAGGTCAGCCTGCCAGCCCTGGAGGTCTGCCTTCCAGCCCTGGAGGTCTGCCTGTTAGCCCTGGAGGTCTGCTATCCAGCCCTGGTAGCAGCACTGCCTGCCCTGGAGGTCTGCCGGCCTGCCCTGGAGGTCTGCCTGCCTGCCCTGGAGGTCTGCCTGCCTGCCTGTTAGCCCTGGAGGTCTGCCTGCCTGCCCTGGAGGTCTGCCTGTTAGCCCTGGAGGTCTGCTATCCAGCCCTGGTAGCAGCACTGCCTGCCCTGGAGGTCAGCTATCCAGCCCTGGAGGTCTGCCTGCCTGCCTGTTAGCCCTGGTAGCAGCACTGCCTGCCCTGGAGGTCTGCCTGCCTGCCCTGGCAGCAGCACTGCCTGCCCTGGAGGTCTGCTATCCAGCCCTGGAGGTCTGCTATCCAGCCCTGGAGGTCTGCCTGCCTGCCCTGGCAGCAGCACTGCCTGCCCTGGAGGTCTGCCTGCCTGCCCTGGAGGTCTGCCTGCCTGCCATCCAGCCCTGGAGGTCTGCTATCCAGCCCTGGTAGCAGCACTGCCTGCCCTGGAGGTCTGCCTGCCTGCCCTGGAGGTCTGCCTGCCTGCCCTGGAGGTCTGCTATCCAGCCCTGGAGGTCTGCCTGCCTGCCTGTTAGCCCTGGAGGTCTGCCTGCCTGCCTGCCTGCCTGCCTGCCTGCCTGCCCTGGAGGTCTGCCTGCCTGCCTGTTAGCCCTGGAGGTCAGCCTGTTAGCCCTGGAGGTCTGCTATCCAGCCCTGGAGGTCTGCCTGCCTGCCCTGGAGGTCTGCTATCCAGCCCTGGAGGTCTGCCTGCCTGCCCTGGAGGTCTGCCTGCCTGCCCTGGAGGTCTGCCTGTTAGCCCTGGAGGTCTGCCTGCCTGCCCTGGAGGTCTGCCTGCCTGCCTGTTAGCCCTGGAGGTCTGCCTGCCTGCCCTGGAGGTCTGCCTGCCTGCCCTGGAGGTCTGCCTGCCTGCCCTGGAGCTCTGCCTGCCTGCCCTGGAGCTCTGCCTGCCTGCCCTGGAGGTCTGCCTGTTAGCCCTGGAGGTCAGCCTGTTAGCCCTGGAGGTCTGCTATCCAGCCCTGGTAGCAGCACTGCCTGCCCTGGAGGTCTGCTATCCAGCCCTGGAGGTCTGCCTGCCTGCCTGTTAGCCCTGGTAGCAGCACTGCCTGCCCTGGAGGTCTGCCTGCCTGCCCTGGCAGCAGCACTGCCTGCCCTGGAGGTCTGCTATCCAGCCCTGGAGGTCTGCCTGCCTGCCTGTTAGCCCTGGTAGCAGCACTGCCTGCCCTGGAGGTCTGCCTGCCTGCCCTGGCAGCAGCACTGCCTGCCCTGGAGGTCTGCTATCCAGCCCTGGAGGTCTGCCTGTTAGCCCTGGAGGTCTGCTATCCAGCCCTGGTAGCAGCACTGCCTGCCCTGGAGGTCTGCTATCCAGCCCTGGAGGTCTGCCTGCCTGCCCTGGTAGCAGCACTGCCAGCCCTGGAGGTCTGCTATCCAGCCCTGGAGGTCTGCCTGCCTGCCCTGGAGGTCTGCTATCCAGCCCTGGAGGTCTGCTATCCAGCCCTGGTAGCAGCACTGCCTGCCCTGGAGGTCTGCTATCCAGCCCTGGAGGTCTGCCTGCCTGCCTGTTAGCCCTGGAGGTCAGCCTGTTAGCCCTGGAGGTCTGCCTGCCTGCCCTGGAGGTCTGCTATCCAGCCCTGGTAGCAGCACTGCCTGCCCTGGAGGTCTGCCTGCCTGCCCTGGAGGTCTGCCTGTTAGCCCTGGAGGTCTGCTATCCAGCCCTGGAGGTCTGCCTGCCTGCCCTGGAGGTCTGCCTGCCTGCCCTGGAGGTCTGCTATCCAGCCCTGGAGGTCTGCCTGCCTGCCTGTTAGCCCTGGAGGTCTGCCTGCCTGCCCTGGAGGTCTGCCTGCCTGCCTTCCAGCCCTGCCTGCCTGCCTGCCTGCCCTGGAGGTCAGCCTTCCAGCCCTGGCAGCACGGCCTACCAGCCTGCCAGCCTGCCCTCCCCAGCCACACAGCCCTGCCTGCCTGCCCTGGAGGTCAGCCTTCCAGCCCTGGAGGTCTGCCTGCCTGCCTTCCAGCCCTGCCTGCCTGCCTGCCTGCCCTGGAGGTCAGCCTTCCAGCCCTGGCAGCACGGCCTACCAGCCTGCCAGCCTGCCCTCCCCAGCCACACAGCCCTGCCTGCCTGCCCTGGAGGTCAGCCTTCCAGCCCTGGAGGTCTGCCTGCCTGCCTTCCAGCCCTGCCTGCCTGCCTGCCTGCCCTGGAGGTCAGCCTGCCTGCCTGCTGCTGCTAGGCCGCTGCCCCGAGCCGCCGACCCCATCGACAGGAACACGAGAGAGTTTACAAGCGAGAGGAGGCCACATATTCGACACCTCTCGTGCTCGTTTTAGGGTCCTCTCCAGTCTGTTTGGACGTGTGTTATTCTGAATCTGCTGCTTTAACTCAAGGGATTCTGTCGTGATTGATGCCTTGTACTTCGCTGTATGTTTGCACTGGTGTTGTAAGTCGCCCTCTGTAAGATCATCATTTATTATCTGCCAAGAAATAAAGATCATCATAATGTTCCCCAACTTTCAGCTTCTGGGGAGTTTGTTCCAGAGTGTGACGACTCTCTCTCTATCACCATCTCTCTCTCTATCTCCATCTCTCTATCACCATCTCTCTCTCTCTATCTCTATCTCTCTATCACCATCTCTCTCTCTATCTCCATCTCTCTCTATCTCCATCTCTCTCTATCTCCATCTCTCTATCTCCACCTCTCTCTCCCTCTCCACCTCTCTCTCTCTATCTCTCCCTCTCTCTATCTCTCCCTCTCTCTATCTCTCCCTCTCTCTCACTGTGTGTGTGTGTGTGTGTGTGTACAGCAGTGTCCCTAGACGAGAGAGAGATCCCTAGACGGGGAAATTACTTTCAAACTGCAGTACCGAAATGTGTCCGTTAGATGGCAGCATGCACCAAGGAATGAAGGAAAGTGCAAAACAAAATGAAAAGGCACATCGCCTGGGCCAAAAATAATCGTAACAAATCAACGGGGGCATTTCTCGGAAAACTAACACCGGGGCAGTGCTCAGGGGGGTCCCACCTCGTGGCCACCCGGTTTGGGGGGCCATCGGGGCCGGCTGAAGAATCGCCCATACTCTGCCATAGGCAGCCCACGGTCCATCCGATCAGAGCAATGCCGGGCGGCCGGCAACCTATGGATCATAACACATCAACGGAGGCATGATAAGAGCATCTTTTATTATCTGCCAAGAAATATAGACCATCACAATGTTCCCCAACTTTCAGCTTCTACCACATCGCTGGGGAGTTTATTCCACTGTGTGACTACTCTCTCTCTCTCTGTGTGTGTGTGTGTGTGTGTGTGTGTGTGTGTGTGTGTGTGTGTGTGTGTGTGTGTGTGTGTGCAGCAGTGTCTCCGGTTTTCCTTTTGGAATGCCTTGAAGCCGGGGGGGCTTTGCACTCATGAGAACATAGGGTGTCCTTGCCCTCCTTTCGCAGCCCAGGGCATTGAGAGATCCCTAGACGGGGAAATTACTTTCAAACTGCAGTACCGAAATGTGTCCGTTAGATGGTAGCATGCACCAAGGAATGAAGGAAAGTGCAAAACAAAATGAAAAGGCACATCGCCTGGGCGAAAAATAATCATAACAAATCAACGGGGGCATTTCTCGGAAAACTAACACCGGGGCAGTGCTCAGGGGGGTCCCACCTCGTGGCCACCCGGTTTGGGGGGCGATCGGGGCCGGTTCCGAAAATCGCTAAATCTCCCATAGCCAGCCCACGCTCCATCCGATAGAGCAATGCCGGGCGGCCGGCCGGCAACTACGGATCATAACAAATCAACGGGGGCATTTCTCGGAAAACTAACACCGGGGCAGTGCTCAGGGGGGTCCCACCTCGTGGCCACCCGGTTTGGGGGGCGATCGGGGCCGGTTCCGAAAATCGCTAAATCTCCCATAGCCAGCCCACGCTCCATCCGATAGAGCAATGCCGGGCGGCCGGCCGGCAACTACGGATCATAACAAATCAACGGGGGCATTTCTCGGAAAACTAACACCGGGGCAGTGCTCAGGGGGGTCCCACCTCGTGGCCACCCGGTTTGGGGGGCGATCGGGGCCGGTTCCGAAAATCGCTAAATCTCCCATAGCCAGCCCACGCTCCATCCGATAGAGCAATGCCGGGCGGCCGGCCGGCAACTACGGATCATAACAAATCAACGGGGGCATTTCTCGGAAAACTAACACCGGGGCAGTGCTCAGGGGGGTCCCACCTCGTGGCCACCCGGTTTGGGGGGCGATCGGGGCCGGTTCCGAAAATCGCTAAATCTCCCATAGCCAGCACACGCTCCATCCGATAGAGCAATGCCGGGCGGCCGGCCGGCAACTACGGATCATAACAAATCAACGGGGGCATTTCTCGGAAAACTAACACCGGGGCAGTGCTCAGGGGGGTCCCACCTCGTGGCCACCCGGTTTGGGGGGCGATCGGGGCCGGTTCCGAAAATCGCTAAATCTCCCATAGCCAGCCCACGCTCCATCCGATAGAGCAATGCCGGGCGGCCGGCCGGCAACTACGGATCATAACAAATCAACGGGGGCATTTCTCGGAAAACTAACACCGGGGCAGTGCTCAGGGGGGTCCCACCTCGTGGCCACCCGGTTTGGGGGGCGATCGGGGCCGGTTCCGAAAATCGCTAAATCTCCCATAGCCAGCACACGCTCCATCCGATAGAGCAATGCCGGGCGGCCGGCCGGCAACTACGGATCATAACAAATCAACGGGGGCATTTCTCCGAAAACTAACACCGGGGCAGTGCTCAGGGGGCTCCCAGCTATCAGCCACCCTATCCCGGGACCGATGGGAGCACTTTAAAATTTTCGAGTCAGGGGACCAGACGGCCGAGTGAAAAACTTTGAAAAATATTCTATCTCCTCACTCCCATTGACTTTACATTAGGGCGACCAGGCGGCCGGCGGAAAAAAAATCATAACAAATCAACGGGGGCATTTCTCCGAAAACTAACACCGGGGCAGTGCTCAGGGGGCTCCCAGCTATCAGCCACCCTATCCCGGGACCGATGGGAGCACTTTAAAATTTTCGAGTCAGGGGACCAGACGGCCGAGTGAAAAACTTTGAAAAATATTCTATCTCCTCACTCCCATTGACTTTACATTAGGGCGACCAGGCGGCCGGCGGAAAAAAAATCATAACAAATCAACGGGGGCATTTCTCCGAAAACTAACACCGGGGCAGTGCTCAGGGGGCTCCCAGCTATCAGCCACCCTATCCCGGGACCGATGGGAGCACTTTAAAATTTTCGAGTCAGGGGACCAGACGGCCGAGTGAAAAACTTTGAAAAATATTCTATCTCCTCACTCCCATTGACTTTACATTAGGGCGACCAGGCGGCCGGCGGAAAAAAAATCATAACAAATCAACGGGGGCATTTCTCCGAAAACTAACACCGGGGCAGTGCTCAGGGGGCTCCCAGCTATCAGCCACCCTATCCCGGGACCGATGGGAGCACTTTAAAATTTTCGAGTCAGGGGACCAGACGGCCGAGTGAAAAACTTTGAAAAATATTCTATCTCCTCACTCCCATTGACTTTACATTAGGGCGACCAGGCGGCCGGCGGAAAAAAAATCATAACAAATCAACGGGGGCATTTCTCCGAAAACTAACACCGGGGCTGTGCTCAGGGGGCTCCCAGCTATCAGCCCCCCGGGTCTGGGGGCATTGTTTTTCTTTTTAATCATTTTGAGCATTTCCCCCAGTTTAGAGATGTGTGCCCCTAGACAACCCATTGAGAATAACTATGAAATGTTCTGAAGTTTTGATTTTCAAATGTCGGTGAAAATTGAAAAACGTCATATATTCTTCAAAGGAAGCATGGGGCGATGGTAGGGAGAGTCCCCGCAGCGTGCCTCGGCGGCGATGGGAGCGTTTTCGATGTCCCCGTCCCCCCGCCCCATAGGGATGGAAGGGGAGTTGGGTGACCAGGCGCGAGGGGGCCGGAGCGAGCCCGGGCCCGGGCCTCCTGCTGACGGAGCGCTGGGAGCCGGGAGCCGTCGGTCGGTGAGTGCTGAAGGAGAGCTCCAGCCCGGAGCCCGCACCCACCGGGGAGGTGTAGCCCTGCAGGCTGAGCGCCGGGAGCCGTCGGTCAGTGAGTGCTGAAGGAAAGCTCCAGCGCGGAGCCCGCACCCACCGGGGAGGTGTAGCCCTGCAGGCTGAGCGCCGGGAGCCGTCGGTCAGTGAGTGCTGAAGGAAAGCTCCAGCGCGGAGCCCGCACCCACCGGGGAGGTGTAGCCCTGCAGGCTGAGCGCCGGGAGCCGTCGGTCAGTGAGTGCTGAAGGAAAGCTCCAGCGCGGAGCCCGCACCCACCGGGGAGGTGTAGCCCTGCAGGCTGAGCGCCGGGAGCCGTCGGTCAGTGAGTGCTGAAGGAAAGCTCCAGCGCGGAGCCCGCACCCACCGGGGAGGTGTAGCCCTGCAGGCTGAGCGCTGGGAGCCGTCGGTCAGTGAGTGCTGAAGGAGAGCTCCAGCCCGGAGCCCGCACCCACCGGGGAGGTGTAGCCCTGCAGGCTGAGCGCCGGGAGCCGTCGGTCGTTCGGTCGGTCAGAGAGTGAGTGTGTGTGCTGAAGGAGAGCTCCAGCCCGGAGCCCGCACCCACCGGGGTGTGTAGCCCTGCAGGCTGAGCGCCGGGAGCCGTCGGTCAGTGAGTGCTGAAGGAAAGCTCCAGCGCGGAGCCCGCACCCACCGGGGAGGTGTAGCCCTGCAGGCTGAGCGCCGGGAGCCGTCGGTCAGTGAGTGCTGAAGGAAAGCTCCAGCGCGGAGCCCGCACCCACCGGGGAGGTGTAGCCCTGCAGGCTGAGCGCCGGGAGCCGTCGGTCGTTCGGTCGGTCAGAGAGTGAGTGTGTGTGCTGAAGGAGAGCTCCAGCCCGGAGCCCGCACCCACCGGGGTGTGTAGCCCTGCAGGCTGAGCGCCGGGAGCCGTCGGTCAGTGAGTGCTGAAGGAAAGCTCCAGCGCGGAGCCCGCACCCACCGGGGAGGTGTAGCCCTGCAGGCTGAGCGCCGGGAGCCGTCGGTCAGTGAGTGCTGAAGGAAAGCTCCAGCGCGGAGCCCGCACCCACCGGGGAGGTGTAGCCCTGCAGGCTGAGCGCCGGGAGCCGTCGGTCAGTGAGTGCTGAAGGAAAGCTCCAGCGCGGAGCCCGCACCCACCGGGGAGGTGTAGCCCTGCAGGCTGAGCGCCGGGAGCCGTCGGTCAGTGAGTGCTGAAGGAAAGCTCCAGCGCGGAGCCCGCACCCACCGGGGAGGTGTAGCCCTGCAGGCTGAGCGCCGGGAGCCGTCGGTCAGTGAGTGCTGAAGGAAAGCTCCAGCGCGGAGCCCGCACCCACCGGGGAGGTGTAGCCCTGCAGGCTGAGCGCCGGGAGCCGTCGGTCGTTCGGTCGGTCAGAGAGTGAGTGTGTGTGCTGAAGGAGAGCTCCAGCCCGGAGCCCGCACCCACCGGGGTGTGTAGCCCTGCAGGCTGAGCGCTGGGAGCCGTCGGTCGTTCGGTCGGTCAGAGAGTGAGTGTGTGTGCTGAAGGAGAGCTCCAGCCCGGAGCCCGCACCCACCGGGGTGTGTAGCCCTGCAGGCTGAGCGCTGGGAGCCGTCGGTCGTTCGGTCGGTCAGAGAGTGAGTGTGTGTGCTGAAGGAGAGCTCCAGCCCGGAGCCCGCACCCACCGGGGTGTGTAGCCCTGCTGACTGAGCGCTGGGAGCCGGGAGCCTTTCCTGCAGTCAGTCGGTCGGTCAGTGAGTGAGTGAGTGAGTGTGTGTGCTGAAGGGAAGCTCCAGCCCGGCGTCCGTCCCCACCGGGGAGTTGTGCCCGGGCCCGGGCCTCCTGCCGACGGACCGTGTGGCGCATTGTCCCGACTGCTGACTTTCTCCAGCAAAAAGGCGGAGGTGCAGTACCGCCATTTCGCCACACGAGGGACGGAATGGCACCCAACTGCCCCCTGGTGTCGAAAAAGCGCAAGGGCACCCGGGCCGGTCCGCCCCAGGCAGCGGCCGAGATGCAGCACCGGGGGCCCGGCCTGCCTGCCCTGGAGGTCAGCCTGCCAGCCCTGGAGGTCTGCCTTCCAGCCCTGGAGGTCTGCCTGCCTGCCCTGGAGGTCTGCTATCCAGCCCTGGAGGTCTGCCTGCCTGCCTGTTAGCCCTGGTAGCAGCACTGCCTGCCCTGGAGGTCTGCCTGCCTGCCCTGGCAGCAGCACTGCCTGCCCTGGAGGTCTGCTATCCAGCCCTGGAGGTCTGCTATCCAGCCCTGGAGGTCTGCCTGCCTGCCTGTTAGCCCTGGAGGTCTGCTATCCAGCCCTGGTAGCAGCACTGCCTGCCCTGGAGATCTGCTATCCAGCCCTGGAGGTCTGCCTGCCTGCCCTGGCAGCAGCACTGCCTGCCCTGGAGGTCTGCTATCCAGCCCTGGAGGTCTGCTATCCAGCCCTGGAGGTCAGCCTGTTAGCCCTGGAGGTCTGCCTGCCTGCCCTGGAGGTCTGCCTGCCTGCCTGTTAGCCCTGGAGGTCAGCCTGTTAGCCCTGGAGGTCTGCTATCCAGCCCTGGTAGCAGCACTGCCTGCCCTGGAGATCTGCTATCCAGCCCTGGAGGTCTGCCTGCCTGCCCTGGCAGCAGCACTGCCTGCCCTGGAGGTCAGCCTGCCAGCCCTGGAGGTCTGCCTTCCAGCCCTGGAGGTCTGCCTGTTAGCCCTGGAGGTCTGCTATCCAGCCCTGGTAGCAGCACTGCCTGCCCTGGAGGTCTGCCGGCCTGCCCTGGAGGTCTGCCTGCCTGCCCTGGAGGTCTGCCTGCCTGCCTGTTAGCCCTGGAGGTCTGCCTGCCTGCCCTGGAGGTCTGCCTGTTAGCCCTGGAGGTCTGCTATCCAGCCCTGGTAGCAGCACTGCCTGCCCTGGAGGTCAGCTATCCAGCCCTGGAGGTCTGCCTGCCTGCCTGTTAGCCCTGGTAGCAGCACTGCCTGCCCTGGAGGTCTGCCTGCCTGCCCTGGCAGCAGCACTGCCTGCCCTGGAGGTCTGCTATCCAGCCCTGGAGGTCTGCTATCCAGCCCTGGAGGTCTGCCTGCCTGCCCTGGCAGCAGCACTGCCTGCCCTGGAGGTCTGCCTGCCTGCCCTGGAGGTCTGCCTGCCTGCCATCCAGCCCTGGAGGTCTGCTATCCAGCCCTGGTAGCAGCACTGCCTGCCCTGGAGGTCTGCCTGCCTGCCCTGGAGGTCTGCCTGCCTGCCCTGGAGGTCTGCTATCCAGCCCTGGAGGTCTGCCTGCCTGCCTGTTAGCCCTGGAGGTCTGCCTGCCTGCCTGCCTGCCTGCCTGCCTGCCTGCCCTGGAGGTCTGCCTGCCTGCCTGTTAGCCCTGGAGGTCAGCCTGTTAGCCCTGGAGGTCTGCTATCCAGCCCTGGAGGTCTGCCTGCCTGCCCTGGAGGTCTGCTATCCAGCCCTGGAGGTCTGCCTGCCTGCCCTGGAGCTCTGCCTGCCTGCCCTGGAGCTCTGCCTGCCTGCCCTGGAGGTCTGCCTGTTAGCCCTGGAGGTCAGCCTGTTAGCCCTGGAGGTCTGCTATCCAGCCCTGGAGGTCTGCCTGCCTGCCCTGGAGGTCTGCTATCCAGCCCTGGAGGTCTGCCTGTTAGCCCTGGAGGTCTGCTATCCAGCCCTGGAGGTCTGCCTGTTAGCCCTGGAGGTCTGCTATCCAGCCCTGGAGGTCTGCCTGCCAGCCCTGGAGGTCTGCTATCCAGCCCTGGAGGTCTGCCTGTTAGCCCTGGAGGTCTGCTATCCAGCCCTGGAGGTCTGCTATCCAGCCCTGGTAGCAGCACTGCCTGCCCTGGAGGTCTGCTATCCAGCCCTGGAGGTCTGCCTGCCTGCCCTGGTAGCAGCACTGCCTGCCCTGGAGGTCTGCCGGCCTGCCCTGGAGGTCTGCCTGCCTGCCCTGGAGGTCTGCCTGCCTGCCTGTTAGCCCTGGAGGTCTGCTATCCAGCCCTGGAGGTCTGCCTGCCAGCCCTGGAGGTCTGCTATCCAGCCCTGGAGGTCTGCCTGTTAGCCCTGGAGGTCTGCTATCCAGCCCTGGAGGTCTGCCTGCCTGCCTGTTAGCCCTGGAGGTCAGCCTGTTAGCCCTGGAGGTCTGCCTGCCTGCCCTGGTAGCAGCACTGCCTGCCTGCCTGCCTGCCTGCCTGCCCTGGAGGTCAGCCTGCCAGCCCTGGAGGTCTGCTATCCAGCCCTGGTAGCAGCACTGCCTGCCCTGGAGGTCTGCCTGCCTGCCCTGGAGGTCAGCCTGTTAGCCCTGGAGGTCTGCCTTCCAGCCCTGGAGGTCTGCCTGTTAGCCCTGGAGGTCTGCTATCCAGCCCTGGTAGCAGCACTGCCTGCCCTGGAGGTCTGCTATCCAGCCCTGGAGGTCTGCCTGCCTGCCTGTTAGCCCTGGTAGCAGCACTGCCTGCCCTGGAGGTCTGCCTGCCTGCCCTGGCAGCAGCACTGCCTGCCCTGGAGGTCTGCTATCCAGCCCTGGAGGTCTGCCTGTTAGCCCTGGAGGTCTGCTATCCAGCCCTGGTAGCAGCACTGCCTGCCCTGGAGGTCTGCTATCCAGCCCTGGAGGTCTGCCTGCCTGCCCTGGTAGCAGCACTGCCAGCCCTGGAGGTCTGCTATCCAGCCCTGGAGGTCTGCCTGCCTGCCCTGGAGGTCTGCTATCCAGCCCTGGAGGTCTGCTATCCAGCCCTGGTAGCAGCACTGCCTGCCCTGGAGGTCTGCTATCCAGCCCTGGAGGTCTGCCTGCCTGCCTGTTAGCCCTGGAGGTCAGCCTGTTAGCCCTGGAGGTCTGCCTGCCTGCCCTGGAGGTCTGCTATCCAGCCCTGGTAGCAGCACTGCCTGCCCTGGAGGTCTGCTATCCAGCCCTGGAGGTCTGCCTGCCTGCCTGTTAGCCCTGGAGGTCAGCCTGTTAGCCCTGGAGGTCTGCCTGCCTGCCCTGGAGGTCTGCTATCCAGCCCTGGTAGCAGCACTGCCTGCCCTGGAGGTCTGCCTGCCTGCCCTGGAGGTCTGCCTGTTAGCCCTGGAGGTCTGCTATCCAGCCCTGGAGGTCTGCCTGCCTGCCCTGGAGGTCTGCCTGCCTGCCCTGGAGGTCTGCTATCCAGCCCTGGAGGTCTGCCTGCCTGCCTGTTAGCCCTGGAGGTCTGCCTGCCTGCCCTGGAGGTCTGCCTGCCTGCCTTCCAGCCCTGCCTGCCTGCCTGCCTGCCCTGGAGGTCAGCCTTCCAGCCCTGGCAGCACGGCCTACCAGCCTGCCAGCCTGCCCTCCCCAGCCACACAGCCCTGCCTGCCTGCCCTGGAGGTCAGCCTTCCAGCCCTGGAGGTCTGCCTGCCTGCCTTCCAGCCCTGCCTGCCTGCCTGCCTGCCCTGGAGGTCAGCCTTCCAGCCCTGGCAGCACGGCCTACCAGCCTGCCAGCCTGCCCTCCCCAGCCACACAGCCCTGCCTGCCTGCCCTGGAGGTCAGCCTTCCAGCCCTGGAGGTCTGCCTGCCTGCCTTCCAGCCCTGCCTGCCTGCCTGCCTGCCCTGGAGGTCAGCCTGCCTGCCTGCTGCTGCTAGGCCGCTGCCCCGAGCCGCCGACCCCATCGACAGGAACACGAGAGAGTTTACAAGCGAGAGGAGGCCACATATTCGACACCTCTCGTGCTCGTTTTAGGGTCCTCTCCAGTCTGTTTGGACGTGTGTTATTCTGAATCTGCTGCTTTAACTCAAGGGATTCTGTCGTGATTGATGCCTTGTACTTCGCTGTATGTTTGCACTGGTGTTGTAAGTCGCCCTCTGTAAGATCATCATTTATTATCTGCCAAGAAATAAAGATCATCATAATGTTCCCCAACTTTCAGCTTCTGGGGAGTTTGTTCCAGAGTGTGACGACTCTCTCTCTATCACCATCTCTCTCTCTATCTCCATCTCTCTATCACCATCTCTCTCTCTCTATCTCTATCTCTCTATCACCATCTCTCTCTCTATCTCCATCTCTCTCTATCTCCATCTCTCTCTATCTCCATCTCTCTATCTCCACCTCTCTCTCCCTCTCCACCTCTCTCTCTCTATCTCTCCCTCTCTCTATCTCTCCCTCTCTCTATCTCTCCCTCTCTCTCACTGTGTGTGTGTGTGTGTGTGTGTACAGCAGTGTCCCTAGACGAGAGAGAGATCCCTAGACGGGGAAATTACTTTCAAACTGCAGTACCGAAATGTGTCCGTTAGATGGCAGCATGCACCAAGGAATGAAGGAAAGTGCAAAACAAAATGAAAAGGCACATCGCCTGGGCCAAAAATAATCGTAACAAATCAACGGGGGCATTTCTCGGAAAACTAACACCGGGGCAGTGCTCAGGGGGGTCCCACCTCGTGGCCACCCGGTTTGGGGGGCCATCGGGGCCGGCTGAAGAATCGCCCATACTCTGCCATAGGCAGCCCACGGTCCATCCGATCAGAGCAATGCCGGGCGGCCGGCAACCTATGGATCATAACACATCAACGGAGGCATGATAAGAGCATCTTTTATTATCTGCCAAGAAATATAGACCATCACAATGTTCCCCAACTTTCAGCTTCTACCACATCGCTGGGGAGTTTATTCCACTGTGTGACTACTCTCTCTCTCTCTGTGTGTGTGTGTGTGTGTGTGTGTGTGTGTGTGTGTGTGTGTGTGTGTGTGTGTGTGTGTGCAGCAGTGTCTCCGGTTTTCCTTTTGGAATGCCTTGAAGCCGGGGGGGCTTTGCACTCATGAGAACATAGGGTGTCCTTGCCCTCCTTTCGCAGCCCAGGGCATTGAGAGATCCCTAGACGGGGAAATTACTTTCAAACTGCAGTACCGAAATGTGTCCGTTAGATGGTAGCATGCACCAAGGAATGAAGGAAAGTGCAAAACAAAATGAAAAGGCACATCGCCTGGGCGAAAAATAATCATAACAAATCAACGGGGGCATTTCTCGGAAAACTAACACCGGGGCAGTGCTCAGGGGGGTCCCACCTCGTGGCCACCCGGTTTGGGGGGCGATCGGGGCCGGTTCCGAAAATCGCTAAATCTCCCATAGCCAGCCCACGCTCCATCCGATAGAGCAATGCCGGGCGGCCGGCCGGCAACTACGGATCATAACAAATCAACGGGGGCATTTCTCGGAAAACTAACACCGGGGCAGTGCTCAGGGGGGTCCCACCTCGTGGCCACCCGGTTTGGGGGGCGATCGGGGCCGGTTCCGAAAATCGCTAAATCTCCCATAGCCAGCCCACGCTCCATCCGATAGAGCAATGCCGGGCGGCCGGCCGGCAACTACGGATCATAACAAATCAACGGGGGCATTTCTCGGAAAACTAACACCGGGGCAGTGCTCAGGGGGGTCCCACCTCGTGGCCACCCGGTTTGGGGGGCGATCGGGGCCGGTTCCGAAAATCGCTAAATCTCCCATAGCCAGCCCACGCTCCATCCGATAGAGCAATGCCGGGCGGCCGGCCGGCAACTACGGATCATAACAAATCAACGGGGGCATTTCTCGGAAAACTAACACCGGGGCAGTGCTCAGGGGGGTCCCACCTCGTGGCCACCCGGTTTGGGGGGCGATCGGGGCCGGTTCCGAAAATCGCTAAATCTCCCATAGCCAGCACACGCTCCATCCGATAGAGCAATGCCGGGCGGCCGGCCGGCAACTACGGATCATAACAAATCAACGGGGGCATTTCTCGGAAAACTAACACCGGGGCAGTGCTCAGGGGGGTCCCACCTCGTGGCCACCCGGTTTGGGGGGCGATCGGGGCCGGTTCCGAAAATCGCTAAATCTCCCATAGCCAGCCCACGCTCCATCCGATAGAGCAATGCCGGGCGGCCGGCCGGCAACTACGGATCATAACAAATCAACGGGGGCATTTCTCGGAAAACTAACACCGGGGCAGTGCTCAGGGGGGTCCCACCTCGTGGCCACCCGGTTTGGGGGGCGATCGGGGCCGGTTCCGAAAATCGCTAAATCTCCCATAGCCAGCACACGCTCCATCCGATAGAGCAATGCCGGGCGGCCGGCCGGCAACTACGGATCATAACAAATCAACGGGGGCATTTCTCGGAAAACTAACACCGGGGCAGTGCTCAGGGGGGTCCCACCTCGTGGCCACCCGGGTCTGGGACCGATGGGAGCACTTTAAAATTTTCGAGTCAGGGGACCAGACGGCCGAGTGAAAAACTTTGAAAAATATTCTATCTCCTCACTCCCATTGACTTTACATTAGGGCGACCAGGCGGCCGGCGGAAAAAAAATCATAACAAATCAACGGGGGCATTTCTCGGAAAACTAACACCGGGGCAGTGCTCAGGGGGCTCCCAGCTATCAGCCACCCTATCCCGGGACCGATGGGAGCACTTTAAAATTTTCGAGTCAGGGGACCAGACGGCCGAGTGAAAAACTTTGAAAAATATTCTATCTCCTCACTCCCATTGACTTTACATTAGGGCGACCAGGCGGCCGGCGGAAAAAAAATCATAACAAATCAACGGGGGCATTTCTCCGAAAACTAACACCGGGGCAGTGCTCAGGGGGCTCCCAGCTATCAGCCACCCTATCCCGGGACCGATGGGAGCACTTTAAAATTTTCGAGTCAGGGGACCAGACGGCCGAGTGAAAAACTTTGAAAAATATTCTATCTCCTCACTCCCATTGACTTTACATTAGGGCGACCAGGCGGCCGGCGGAAAAAAAATCATAACAAATCAACGGGGGCATTTCTCCGAAAACTAACACCGGGGCAGTGCTCAGGGGGCTCCCAGCTATCAGCCACCCTATCCCGGGACCGATGGGAGCACTTTAAAATTTTCGAGTCAGGGGACCAGACGGCCGAGTGAAAAACTTTGAAAAATATTCTATCTCCTCACTCCCATTGACTTTACATTAGGGCGACCAGGCGGCCGGCGGAAAAAAAATCATAACAAATCAACGGGGGCATTTCTCCGAAAACTAACACCGGGGCAGTGCTCAGGGGGCTCCCAGCTATCAGCCACCCTATCCCGGGACCGATGGGAGCACTTTAAAATTTTCGAGTCAGGGGACCAGACGGCCGAGTGAAAAACTTTGAAAAATATTCTATCTCCTCACTCCCATTGACTTTACATTAGGGCGACCAGGCGGCCGGCGGAAAAAAAATCATAACAAATCAACGGGGGCATTTCTCCGAAAACTAACACCGGGGCAGTGCTCAGGGGGCTCCCAGCTATCAGCCACCCTATCCCGGGACCGATGGGAGCACTTTAAAATTTTCGAGTCAGGGGACCAGACGGCCGAGTGAAAAACTTTGAAAAATATTCTATCTCCTCACTCCCATTGACTTTACATTAGGGCGACCAGGCGGCCGGCGGAAAAAAAATCATAACAAATCAACGGGGGCATTTCTCCGAAAACTAACACCGGGGCAGTGCTCAGGGGGCTCCCAGCTATCAGCCACCCTATCCCGGGACCGATGGGAGCACTTTAAAATTTTCGAGTCAGGGGACCAGACGGCCGAGTGAAAAACTTTGAAAAATATTCTATCTCCTCACTCCCATTGACTTTACATTAGGGCGACCAGGCGGCCGGCGGAAAAAAAATCATAACAAATCAACGGGGGCATTTCTCCGAAAACTAACACCGGGGCAGTGCTCAGGGGGCTCCCAGCTATCAGCCACCCTATCCCGGGACCGATGGGAGCACTTTAAAATTTTCGAGTCAGGGGACCAGACGGCCGAGTGAAAAACTTTGAAAAATATTCTATCTCCTCACTCCCATTGACTTTACATTAGGGCGACCAGGCGGCCGGCGGAAAAAAAATCATAACAAATCAACGGGGGCATTTCTCCGAAAACTAACACCGGGGCAGTGCTCAGGGGGCTCCCAGCTATCAGCCACCCTATCCCGGGACCGATGGGAGCACTTTAAAATTTTCGAGTCAGGGGACCAGACGGCCGAGTGAAAAACTTTGAAAAATATTCTATCTCCTCACTCCCATTGACTTTACATTAGGGCGACCAGGCGGCCGGCGGAAAAAAAATCATAACAAATCAACGGGGGCATTTCTCCGAAAACTAACACCGGGGCTGTGCTCAGGGGGCTCCCAGCTATCAGCCCCCCGGGTCTGGGGGCATTGTTTTTCTTTTTAATCATTTTGAGCATTTCCCCCAGTTTAGAGATGTGTGCCCCTAGACAACCCATTGAGAATAACTATGAAATGTTCTGAAGTTTTGATTTTCAAATGTCGGTGAAAATTGAAAAACGTCATATATTCTTCAAAGGAAGCATGGGGCGATGGTAGGGAGAGTCCCCGCAGCGTGCCTCGGCGGCGATGGGAGCGTTTTCGATGTCCCCGTCCCCCCCCCATAGGGATAGAAGGGGAGTTAGGTGACCAGGCGTCCCGGGTCCCAAAAATCGAAAAATTAATATAGAATGCTTTTTAATCCAGAAATAAAGTAGGGGGCAGTCCTGGTGAGAGTCCCAGCCACAGCCCCAGTGTGTTTTGGAGCCGTTTGGGGCCGGGTGAAAAACTTTGAAAAATGTTCTATCTCCTCACTCCCATTGACTTTGCATTAGGGCGACCAGGCGGCCGGCGGGAAAACAATCATAACAAATCAACGGAGGCATTTCTCCGAAAACTAACACCGGGGCAGTGCTCAGGGGGCTCCCAGCTATCAGCCACCCTATCCCGGGACCGATGGGAGCACTTTAAAATTTTCGAGTTAGGGGACCAGGCGGCCGAGTGAAAAACTTTGAAAAATTTTCTATCTCCTCACTCCCATTGACTTTGCATTAGGGCGACCAGGCGGCCGGCGGAAAAAAAATCATAACAAATCAACGGGGGCATTTCTCCGAAAACTAACACCGGGGCAGTGCTCAGGGGGCTCCCAGCTATCAGCCACCCTATCCCGGGACCGATGGGAGCACTTTAAAATTTTCGAGTTAGGGGACCAGGCGGCCGAGTGAAAAACTTAGAAAAATTTTCTATCTCCCCTAGGTGACCAGGCAGCCGGAGCTGATTTTTCTGACCCCTAAAACAATTATTAAAAGGTATTTTTTCGCCAAACTAAGACTTTTAAAATTCAAATAGGATGATTATCTACTGCCCCAGTGGGTTTTTGAACCATTTTAAGCCTTTTTGACAGTTTTCATTTTTCCCCCATTGACTTCAATGGGAGTTAGGTGACCAGTCCTCCGACTTTTGAACCTCTCCTGGGGGGGCTGTGAGCCCCCGATTTCTTTGCAAAGCACGTCATTCGATTCGTCTCAGTCCCCTCTATATACCCCGTGTGTTTGTTTTCTCGAAAAACCCCCGGAACACGGTTTTTTAGGGGGGGGGTGGGGGGGGGGTACTTCGGAGCCATTTGGGGGGGGGTAAACGACATTTCCCGAAATTAATTTTAACACAGCCTTCCTCAGAATCGCTTTTCCAACAAAATCCTTTTTATTTCGAGTCTCTACGATGTTCCTAAGTGGTCGAAACCACTTTTGGACAGTTTTTACACCAAACGGCTCGGGCGCACAGCGGGCCGTGTGCCGATGGGCGGTTCTCGCGGGTCTGAGGCGGGGCTAGGCTGCTCGCGGCGGGCATGGGAGTGCCGTGTGCAGCCGCCACAGTGTTCCAGGCTGTCAGCATTTCTCTACGGTGCCGGGGGAAATACAGGAACTGGGTTTTTGAAGACACTTAGTGCAATGAGAGAGGTCAAAACTGAGCTAAGGGCACTTGCTGGAGGAAAGTGGCTGGGCCCCGCTAGCTCTTTTACGGACACTTTCT
>NW_027103014.1:170000-177500 GCF_036373705.1 Amia ocellicauda
GGAGCCCGCACCCACCGGGGAGGTGTAGCCCTGCAGGCTGAGCGCTGGGAGCCGTCGGTCAGTGAGTGCTGAAGGAGAGCTCCAGCCCGGAGCCCGCACCCACCGGGGAGGTGTAGCCCTGCAGGCTGAGCGCCGGGAGCCGTCGGTCGTTCGGTCGGTCAGAGAGTGAGTGTGTGTGCTGAAGGAGAGCTCCAGCCCGGAGCCCGCACCCACCGGGGTGTGTAGCCCTGCAGGCTGAGCGCTGGGAGCCGTCGGTCGTTCGGTCGGTCAGAGAGTGAGTGTGTGTGCTGAAGGAGAGCTCCAGCCCGGAGCCCGCACCCACCGGGGTGTGTAGCCCTGCTGACTGAGCGCTGGGAGCCGGGAGCCTTTCCTGCAGTCAGTCGGTCGGTCAGTGAGTGAGTGAGTGAGTGTGTGTGCTGAAGGGAAGCTCCAGCCCGGCGTCCGTCCCCACCGGGGAGTTGTGCCCGGGCCCGGGCCTCCTGCCGACGGACCGTGTGGCGCATTGTCCCGACTGCTGACTTTCTCCAGCAAAAAGGCGGAGGTGCAGTACCGCCATTTCGCCACACGAGGGACGGAATGGCACCCAACTGCCCCCTGGTGTCGAAAAAGCGCAAGGGCACCCGGGCCGGTCCGCCCCAGGCAGCGGCCGAGATGCAGCACCGGGGGCCCGGCCTGCCTGCCCTGGAGGTCAGCCTGCCAGCCCTGGAGGTCTGCCTTCCAGCCCTGGAGGTCTGCCTGCCTGCCCTGGAGGTCTGCTATCCAGCCCTGGAGGTCTGCCTGCCTGCCTGTTAGCCCTGGTAGCAGCACTGCCTGCCCTGGAGGTCTGCCTGCCTGCCCTGGCAGCAGCACTGCCTGCCCTGGAGGTCTGCTATCCAGCCCTGGAGGTCTGCTATCCAGCCCTGGAGGTCTGCCTGCCTGCCTGTTAGCCCTGGAGGTCTGCTATCCAGCCCTGGTAGCAGCACTGCCTGCCCTGGAGATCTGCTATCCAGCCCTGGAGGTCTGCCTGCCTGCCCTGGCAGCAGCACTGCCTGCCCTGGAGGTCTGCTATCCAGCCCTGGAGGTCTGCTATCCAGCCCTGGAGGTCAGCCTGTTAGCCCTGGAGGTCTGCCTGCCTGCCCTGGAGGTCTGCCTGCCTGCCTGTTAGCCCTGGAGGTCAGCCTGTTAGCCCTGGAGGTCTGCTATCCAGCCCTGGTAGCAGCACTGCCTGCCCTGGAGATCTGCTATCCAGCCCTGGAGGTCTGCCTGCCTGCCCTGGCAGCAGCACTGCCTGCCCTGGAGGTCAGCCTGCCAGCCCTGGAGGTCTGCCTTCCAGCCCTGGAGGTCTGCCTGTTAGCCCTGGAGGTCTGCTATCCAGCCCTGGTAGCAGCACTGCCTGCCCTGGAGGTCTGCCGGCCTGCCCTGGAGGTCTGCCTGCCTGCCCTGGAGGTCTGCCTGCCTGCCTGTTAGCCCTGGAGGTCTGCCTGCCTGCCCTGGAGGTCTGCCTGTTAGCCCTGGAGGTCTGCTATCCAGCCCTGGTAGCAGCACTGCCTGCCCTGGAGGTCAGCTATCCAGCCCTGGAGGTCTGCCTGCCTGCCTGTTAGCCCTGGTAGCAGCACTGCCTGCCCTGGAGGTCTGCCTGCCTGCCCTGGCAGCAGCACTGCCTGCCCTGGAGGTCTGCTATCCAGCCCTGGAGGTCTGCTATCCAGCCCTGGAGGTCTGCCTGCCTGCCCTGGCAGCAGCACTGCCTGCCCTGGAGGTCTGCCTGCCTGCCCTGGAGGTCTGCCTGCCTGCCATCCAGCCCTGGAGGTCTGCTATCCAGCCCTGGTAGCAGCACTGCCTGCCCTGGAGGTCTGCCTGCCTGCCCTGGAGGTCTGCCTGCCTGCCCTGGAGGTCTGCTATCCAGCCCTGGAGGTCTGCCTGCCTGCCTGTTAGCCCTGGAGGTCTGCCTGCCTGCCTGCCTGCCTGCCTGCCTGCCTGCCCTGGAGGTCTGCCTGCCTGCCTGTTAGCCCTGGAGGTCAGCCTGTTAGCCCTGGAGGTCTGCTATCCAGCCCTGGAGGTCTGCCTGCCTGCCCTGGAGGTCTGCTATCCAGCCCTGGAGGTCTGCCTGCCTGCCCTGGAGGTCTGCCTGCCTGCCCTGGAGGTCTGCCTGTTAGCCCTGGAGGTCTGCCTGCCTGCCCTGGAGGTCTGCCTGCCTGCCTGTTAGCCCTGGAGGTCTGCCTGCCTGCCCTGGAGGTCTGCCTGCCTGCCCTGGAGGTCTGCCTGCCTGCCCTGGAGCTCTGCCTGCCTGCCCTGGAGCTCTGCCTGCCTGCCCTGGAGGTCTGCCTGTTAGCCCTGGAGGTCAGCCTGTTAGCCCTGGAGGTCTGCTATCCAGCCCTGGTAGCAGCACTGCCTGCCCTGGAGGTCTGCTATCCAGCCCTGGAGGTCTGCCTGCCTGCCTGTTAGCCCTGGTAGCAGCACTGCCTGCCCTGGAGGTCTGCCTGCCTGCCCTGGCAGCAGCACTGCCTGCCCTGGAGGTCTGCTATCCAGCCCTGGAGGTCTGCCTGCCTGCCTGTTAGCCCTGGTAGCAGCACTGCCTGCCCTGGAGGTCTGCCTGCCTGCCCTGGCAGCAGCACTGCCTGCCCTGGAGGTCTGCTATCCAGCCCTGGAGGTCTGCCTGTTAGCCCTGGAGGTCTGCTATCCAGCCCTGGTAGCAGCACTGCCTGCCCTGGAGGTCTGCTATCCAGCCCTGGAGGTCTGCCTGCCTGCCCTGGTAGCAGCACTGCCAGCCCTGGAGGTCTGCTATCCAGCCCTGGAGGTCTGCCTGCCTGCCCTGGAGGTCTGCTATCCAGCCCTGGAGGTCTGCTATCCAGCCCTGGTAGCAGCACTGCCTGCCCTGGAGGTCTGCTATCCAGCCCTGGAGGTCTGCCTGCCTGCCTGTTAGCCCTGGAGGTCAGCCTGTTAGCCCTGGAGGTCTGCCTGCCTGCCCTGGAGGTCTGCTATCCAGCCCTGGTAGCAGCACTGCCTGCCCTGGAGGTCTGCTATCCAGCCCTGGAGGTCTGCCTGCCTGCCTGTTAGCCCTGGAGGTCAGCCTGTTAGCCCTGGAGGTCTGCCTGCCTGCCCTGGAGGTCTGCTATCCAGCCCTGGTAGCAGCACTGCCTGCCCTGGAGGTCTGCCTGCCTGCCCTGGAGGTCTGCCTGTTAGCCCTGGAGGTCTGCTATCCAGCCCTGGAGGTCTGCCTGCCTGCCCTGGAGGTCTGCCTGCCTGCCCTGGAGGTCTGCTATCCAGCCCTGGAGGTCTGCCTGCCTGCCTGTTAGCCCTGGAGGTCTGCCTGCCTGCCCTGGAGGTCTGCCTGCCTGCCTTCCAGCCCTGCCTGCCTGCCTGCCTGCCCTGGAGGTCAGCCTTCCAGCCCTGGCAGCACGGCCTACCAGCCTGCCAGCCTGCCCTCCCCAGCCACACAGCCCTGCCTGCCTGCCCTGGAGGTCAGCCTTCCAGCCCTGGAGGTCTGCCTGCCTGCCTTCCAGCCCTGCCTGCCTGCCTGCCTGCCCTGGAGGTCAGCCTTCCAGCCCTGGCAGCACGGCCTACCAGCCTGCCAGCCTGCCCTCCCCAGCCACACAGCCCTGCCTGCCTGCCCTGGAGGTCAGCCTTCCAGCCCTGGAGGTCTGCCTGCCTGCCTTCCAGCCCTGCCTGCCTGCCTGCCTGCCCTGGAGGTCAGCCTGCCTGCCTGCTGCTGCTAGGCCGCTGCCCCGAGCCGCCGACCCCATCGACAGGAACACGAGAGAGTTTACAAGCGAGAGGAGGCCACATATTCGACACCTCTCGTGCTCGTTTTAGGGTCCTCTCCAGTCTGTTTGGACGTGTGTTATTCTGAATCTGCTGCTTTAACTCAAGGGATTCTGTCGTGATTGATGCCTTGTACTTCGCTGTATGTTTGCACTGGTGTTGTAAGTCGCCCTCTGTAAGATCATCATTTATTATCTGCCAAGAAATAAAGATCATCATAATGTTCCCCAACTTTCAGCTTCTGGGGAGTTTGTTCCAGAGTGTGACGACTCTCTCTCTATCACCATCTCTCTCTCTATCTCCATCTCTCTATCACCATCTCTCTCTCTCTATCTCTATCTCTCTATCACCATCTCTCTCTCTATCTCCATCTCTCTCTATCTCCATCTCTCTCTATCTCCATCTCTCTATCTCCACCTCTCTCTCCCTCTCCACCTCTCTCTCTCTATCTCTCCCTCTCTCTATCTCTCCCTCTCTCTATCTCTCCCTCTCTCTCACTGTGTGTGTGTGTGTGTGTGTGTACAGCAGTGTCCCTAGACGAGAGAGAGATCCCTAGACGGGGAAATTACTTTCAAACTGCAGTACCGAAATGTGTCCGTTAGATGGCAGCATGCACCAAGGAATGAAGGAAAGTGCAAAACAAAATGAAAAGGCACATCGCCTGGGCCAAAAATAATCGTAACAAATCAACGGGGGCATTTCTCGGAAAACTAACACCGGGGCAGTGCTCAGGGGGGTCCCACCTCGTGGCCACCCGGTTTGGGGGGCCATCGGGGCCGGCTGAAGAATCGCCCATACTCTGCCATAGGCAGCCCACGGTCCATCCGATCAGAGCAATGCCGGGCGGCCGGCAACCTATGGATCATAACACATCAACGGAGGCATGATAAGAGCATCTTTTATTATCTGCCAAGAAATATAGACCATCACAATGTTCCCCAACTTTCAGCTTCTACCACATCGCTGGGGAGTTTATTCCACTGTGTGACTACTCTCTCTCTCTCTGTGTGTGTGTGTGTGTGTGTGTGTGTGTGTGTGTGTGTGTGTGTGTGTGTGTGTGTGTGTGTGCAGCAGTGTCTCCGGTTTTCCTTTTGGAATGCCTTGAAGCCGGGGGGGCTTTGCACTCATGAGAACATAGGGTGTCCTTGCCCTCCTTTCGCAGCCCAGGGCATTGAGAGATCCCTAGACGGGGAAATTACTTTCAAACTGCAGTACCGAAATGTGTCCGTTAGATGGTAGCATGCACCAAGGAATGAAGGAAAGTGCAAAACAAAATGAAAAGGCACATCGCCTGGGCGAAAAATAATCATAACAAATCAACGGGGGCATTTCTCGGAAAACTAACACCGGGGCAGTGCTCAGGGGGGTCCCACCTCGTGGCCACCCGGTTTGGGGGGCGATCGGGGCCGGTTCCGAAAATCGCTAAATCTCCCATAGCCAGCCCACGCTCCATCCGATAGAGCAATGCCGGGCGGCCGGCCGGCAACTACGGATCATAACAAATCAACGGGGGCATTTCTCGGAAAACTAACACCGGGGCAGTGCTCAGGGGGGTCCCACCTCGTGGCCACCCGGTTTGGGGGGCGATCGGGGCCGGTTCCGAAAATCGCTAAATCTCCCATAGCCAGCCCACGCTCCATCCGATAGAGCAATGCCGGGCGGCCGGCCGGCAACTACGGATCATAACAAATCAACGGGGGCATTTCTCGGAAAACTAACACCGGGGCAGTGCTCAGGGGGGTCCCACCTCGTGGCCACCCGGTTTGGGGGGCGATCGGGGCCGGTTCCGAAAATCGCTAAATCTCCCATAGCCAGCCCACGCTCCATCCGATAGAGCAATGCCGGGCGGCCGGCCGGCAACTACGGATCATAACAAATCAACGGGGGCATTTCTCGGAAAACTAACACCGGGGCAGTGCTCAGGGGGGTCCCACCTCGTGGCCACCCGGTTTGGGGGGCGATCGGGGCCGGTTCCGAAAATCGCTAAATCTCCCATAGCCAGCACACGCTCCATCCGATAGAGCAATGCCGGGCGGCCGGCCGGCAACTACGGATCATAACAAATCAACGGGGGCATTTCTCGGAAAACTAACACCGGGGCAGTGCTCAGGGGGGTCCCACCTCGTGGCCACCCGGTTTGGGGGGCGATCGGGGCCGGTTCCGAAAATCGCTAAATCTCCCATAGCCAGCCCACGCTCCATCCGATAGAGCAATGCCGGGCGGCCGGCCGGCAACTACGGATCATAACAAATCAACGGGGGCATTTCTCGGAAAACTAACACCGGGGCAGTGCTCAGGGGGGTCCCACCTCGTGGCCACCCGGTTTGGGGGGCGATCGGGGCCGGTTCCGAAAATCGCTAAATCTCCCATAGCCAGCACACGCTCCATCCGATAGAGCAATGCCGGGCGGCCGGCCGGCAACTACGGATCATAACAAATCAACGGGGGCATTTCTCCGAAAACTAACACCGGGGCAGTGCTCAGGGGGCTCCCAGCTATCAGCCACCCTATCCCGGGACCGATGGGAGCACTTTAAAATTTTCGAGTCAGGGGACCAGACGGCCGAGTGAAAAACTTTGAAAAATATTCTATCTCCTCACTCCCATTGACTTTACATTAGGGCGACCAGGCGGCCGGCGGAAAAAAAATCATAACAAATCAACGGGGGCATTTCTCCGAAAACTAACACCGGGGCAGTGCTCAGGGGGCTCCCAGCTATCAGCCACCCTATCCCGGGACCGATGGGAGCACTTTAAAATTTTCGAGTCAGGGGACCAGACGGCCGAGTGAAAAACTTTGAAAAATATTCTATCTCCTCACTCCCATTGACTTTACATTAGGGCGACCAGGCGGCCGGCGGAAAAAAAATCATAACAAATCAACGGGGGCATTTCTCCGAAAACTAACACCGGGGCAGTGCTCAGGGGGCTCCCAGCTATCAGCCACCCTATCCCGGGACCGATGGGAGCACTTTAAAATTTTCGAGTCAGGGGACCAGACGGCCGAGTGAAAAACTTTGAAAAATATTCTATCTCCTCACTCCCATTGACTTTACATTAGGGCGACCAGGCGGCCGGCGGAAAAAAAATCATAACAAATCAACGGGGGCATTTCTCCGAAAACTAACACCGGGGCAGTGCTCAGGGGGCTCCCAGCTATCAGCCACCCTATCCCGGGACCGATGGGAGCACTTTAAAATTTTCGAGTCAGGGGACCAGACGGCCGAGTGAAAAACTTTGAAAAATATTCTATCTCCTCACTCCCATTGACTTTACATTAGGGCGACCAGGCGGCCGGCGGAAAAAAAATCATAACAAATCAACGGGGGCATTTCTCCGAAAACTAACACCGGGGCTGTGCTCAGGGGGCTCCCAGCTATCAGCCCCCCGGGTCTGGGGGCATTGTTTTTCTTTTTAATCATTTTGAGCATTTCCCCCAGTTTAGAGATGTGTGCCCCTAGACAACCCATTGAGAATAACTATGAAATGTTCTGAAGTTTTGATTTTCAAATGTCGGTGAAAATTGAAAAACGTCATATATTCTTCAAAGGAAGCATGGGGCGATGGTAGGGAGAGTCCCCGCAGCGTGCCTCGGCGGCGATGGGAGCGTTTTCGATGTCCCCGTCCCCCCCCCATAGGGATAGAAGGGGAGTTAGGTGACCAGGCGTCCCGGGTCCCAAAAATCGAAAAATTAATATAGAATGCTTTTTAATCCAGAAATAAAGTAGGGGGCAGTCCTGGTGAGAGTCCCAGCCACAGCCCC